>NW_028261382.1:128090198-128246352 GCF_051295495.1 Thamnophis sirtalis | reverse complement strand
TCACCTATTAGTGTACATGTCTTAAGGCTAAATATATTCCTAATAAATCTATATTTTATACCAGAAAATAGACAATATACATGAGCCAGTATGCTGTAATGGCTAAGGCATCAGATAAGACACTGGAAGACCAGGGGTTTTGGTCCTACCTTAGGTACAAAGAGAACTGGGTAACCTTGAGCTTTCCACTCTCTCTCAGCCTTGGGAAGCAGGCAATGGCAAACCACTTCTGAAATCTTGCCAAGAAAATCTTGCAGGGACTTGTTCAGGTAATCCCCAGAAGTCAACAGTGTCTCAAAGAGGGGAGGGAGGGAGAGAGAGGAAAAAAACTTAAAGTAGGATATAACTTCTGGTGAGGTGTGGAATTGGTTTTAAGCAACATAGTTCTAAAATTATTGGTGAATAAACCTGGGGTATTTATTCCTAATTCTTAGGAAGTTGCTAGAAATTGTTTGTGCTTATGGCATGCATACTGAAGAAATTCTGGAGGAAAATAGGTAAATTTACCCTTATATTTAGCTTAGCCAAACAGATTTTGCTGCTGATAATTCTTGTTGTTTTAACAAGTGAACTAATGATATATTTATTCTATTTGAAATGCAAATGGAATAAAGCAGGAAAGGGAAAGTCAACTAGCTAGAGAAGCCCCCAAGCCAAGTGCCTGATACACATGAGAATCCTCCAAGAGGAATGGCATGCTACACAAGCTTATGCAAAAGTGAAGCAAAAGGCTAAAGATCAGGTTAAAGTCTTTATAATGCCAACAAGATACATTTTCAAGAGGAAAAGTGCCTATACTCATGAAAAAGGCTGACTTCTATTAGGTAGAAAGAAAAAGCTGTGAGGCAAAATGTAATTTGAAATTTTATTATAGATTAAATTTGGGCCAATTGCAGATTTTCCTGAGGGCTTGGGAAGTATGCTTTGGCCCTAAATTCACTGAAATAGTACTGATAAGGTACTACCTAAGGAATTGCAAAGTGTAATTTTGCTTATAAGCACAGGATGATGCACAACATTGATAAGTTCAACAAAAGGGGAATGGTTATCAAAAGAAAAAAAACTGAAGAGAAATTTAAATTTACAAGGGGGAATTATGCATACAGTTTCACTCATGTGCAAACTCACTCAAACAAGATTATAAACCATGCAAATCTTCAAAGGGGTGATGCAGCTTGAGAATGCTTCAGTCAAATCAACCCCATCAAAGAAAATTCACTAATCAAAATAGAGTGCAGTTCTGAAGCAGTGAACAGAATCAAGATGCTTTAAAGCACTTCATATCTTGCTAAACACGTTGCTTTTCTGCTGTCTCTGACAATGAATAGACGGTGTTGAAATCTCACTTCTATAGTGGGAGATTATGGAGAGTGTTGAATGATGTGATGGGTTCTCCATGAGTACCCAGCTTATTGGCGATGTGGCTTGATTAAACTCTCTGTCTCTTAGAATGCTTTGAAGATGCAAGAGTGATTTTTCTTCTTTAATGGGTAAGCCTTAACTTGATTCTCTTTTATAGTTATGGATTAATGAACATTGGGGTTGATCCTGCCAAGTTCAGTTCAATTCTCAACATTTTGAATGTGGACTCAGGACTGACCAGTCCAGAAATAATTTTAAATCCTGCAAGGTTTAAATTTAACAGTCTAATCCAGGGGTGTCAAACTCATGGTCCGCAGGCCAGATGTGTCACCTGATGGTCATCCAGGGGGAAAAAAGTCATGACTCATCACATGACAATAACGTGACTCCGTGAGTTTGACATCCCTGCTCTAACTTCTCAAGGAATTAGTGTCAAGCAAACACAGGCACTTCTGTTTTTAAGGTAAAGAAGGCGGTGGATGCATTTCTTTGTTTCCTGTCTTTTTCTCTATTTCCTGCCTTTCTTCTATGTATTATGTCTTACTGTGAAAGTCTGCTTCTGCTGTTTTGCTAATTAATAATTAATAGAATATTGCTAGCAAACCACTCTCTCTCATATTTGAGCACAACTGTGTCCTCCTCAGGATGACTCAACCTTGCCCACTAGCTGTATTGAACATCCTGTCACCCTTTATAATCTAATATTCACCTTTAGCCAAGCTACAGTAGCCAATACAAACAAATTAATAGATTTTCATATTTTTATATATAATTTTATTGAATAAATTTTAACCAGATAACAATACAATTATTGGAAAAGAAAAAAGAAAATAATAAAAAATAGTGACTAAGAAAGAAAATGGGGGAGGGAGGGAAGGAGAGAGAGAGAGAGAGAGAGAGAAAGAGAGGGAGAGAAAAGCAACTTCCAATCTTTTTGAAAATGATTATAATTGTCTTTCAATTTTATCTCTCTCATAATTTCTTTTTTTCCCATAAGTTACTCTTTATAATTTTCAAAAATTTTCAAAACCACAAGTTCATTTTTCTCACTTTTCCCCAACAAAGTGTCCATACGAGGTTTCCAGTCATTGATAAATATAATTATTGATCTTTCTCTAATCAAACAAGTTAATTTTTCCATTTCTGCCAGGTTGGTCATCTTCACAAACAATTCCTCCATTGTGAATATTTCAGAGTCTTTCCATTTTTGTGTGTATAATGGCATATAATCTTATAGAGATCCTATAGAGAAATAATCTTCCATGTCTCATTTATAATTGACTGTTCATTAATTTCAGCAAATTAATGGTGTCAATCAAATGCTGATTTTAAAAATTCTATGTATCATTATCTATATTTGAACCAGAGGTGGTATTTTGCCAGTTTGTCCGGTTCAGGTGAAACAGTAGTGGCAGCGGCGGGACGCTCCACCCACCCACACAGATGTGATCACGGATGTTCTGCTCATGCGCAGAAGGTTCTGTGCATGCACAGAAGGGGCCTGCCTGAGCAAAGCAAGCGTGCACATGCACACACTCCCAATTCCGAACCGGTAGCAAAATAAGAGGATTTCATGTCTGATTTGAACCCAGAAATTTCTGGATTTTTTTATATGTCCAACAGGCATGATAAAATGATATCATTAGATGTTCTTCAGAGGCCTGGGTGAAAACAGTGACGCTCCCCCTCCCCAAAGTTAGTGATTAGAAGTCTCTCCCCAGGTGGAGATAACTATCCTAACCTTTTTGCAACCACAAAATCCAATGTTCAGAGGCAGCAAAGTACACTATTCCACAAGGGCAAGGAAGCTACTATTCTTCAGTGTCATGCCAAGCACGGAATCTCAACATTGTAAAAGTAAACAATTTTGGAGAAGTTCTTACTTTTAACCTGGGGTGAGATACTTACTGGATTAGTTCACTAAAACTAGACACTTTACTGAACAATTTGGAACCCCTGTGTTATCCTTTCCTTATCTTTGGTTTAAAGAAATATGGAAGTGATATTTCAAACATAGTGCTAAACATTTGAAGATATTCAGCTGTAATACTTTTAAGTATCCCATTCTTGCTATTTTCATTTCCTTTTTCCCAAAATTGAAGCAACTTCCGGACGTTCTGATACTTCTCTGTTAGAGCCTATGAACAAATATTACAAATCCAATCTTCAGGTGATTTAAGTAGAATTGTTTTGCTCTCAAATTTCAGTTCATAAACTTAAATCAGGTCTACAGTAAATTTCATTTTTTTAAAAAAAAACCAAATCAGTTCAGTATTTATTTAAAAACACATCATAATTTAGCCTAGTAATCAGTGTAAATAAAAGCAAGTGTAACTTGAAAACTATTGTAATAATAACAGTAATGATTCCACTGAGAGAACCAATTTGATGTAAAAGTTAAAACACTGGGTTGGAAAACAGGAGGCCATGCTTTGCAATGCTACCTGAGGTTTGAACTATCTGGTGACTTTGGGCCAGTAAGTCTCTCTAAAACAAGGAAACAGGAAATGGCGAACCATTTCTGAAAATGTTGGTGAGGAACTGCAGGGACTTGTCAGATAATTGCCAGGACTCATTCAAGGGCAGAGAGAGGTGGGCGGGGAGGGAGGGAGGGAGGGAGGGAGGGAGGGAGGGAGAGAGAGAGAGAGAGAGAGAGAGAGAGAGAGAATATAATCCTGAAGTAAGGCAAACATTCCACTGTTTTATTTTCAAAACAATCCCCTTGTCTGAAATAAGTTTTATTATTTATAATTTGATTTATTAAATAAAGATTTATTAAAATTTCTGACATTTGAGGAATGTGAATAGATCTCTGCTAACACCTCAAGCCAGAGCATAGACATGACACTATGGTTTTAGTAAAGAAAAAGACACCAAGAGACTGACAATCTCTCCCCCTCTCTCTCTCTCTCTCTCTCTCTCTCTCTCCCTCCGTCCCTCCCTCCGTCCCTCCCTCCCTCCCTCCGTCCCTCCCTCCGCATCCCCCCTCTCTCAGATCTTACTGGACAAGTAACAAAGTGAAGTTCTACATCTTCCAGGAAGCCCTCGAAATCTGTCTACATTTTAACTTGGAATTTTAATTACACTACTTTCAAAATTGAAGTTCTTTTGGTGAAGCCCACCTGGTGGTTTCTGTTCTCAGAGGACCAAGTATGTCCACCCCCAGCTGTTCAAATTCCTCATCAAAGTTAATATATAAAAACTGGGCAGCAATAATTCTTGTAAGAATTAGTTTCTGAATCTTGATTTTTTTTGTTTGTCTTCTATAGAATATAATTATCAGCATTATAAAATAATTTTAGTTGATTGCAATTACAACTATGCTAAAGAATATGTCAAATTGCTCCTAATAAGCAATTTACATTCCTATAAGTGTCTTTGACTGCCCTAGTTTATCCATTACTGTAAAGAATAACCCAGTGCTGACTTTTCCATATAAGCGAAAGAGAGAAACTGTTTCCACTGAAAGAGTGCCTGCAAAAAATTGTTTCCTTTAGTCAATGAGCATTACAAATTAGATTTTCTACTACAAGCAGCAAATATCTTCACTGTAATTGATAAGATGGAGCAATAAGGTGGTGAGGAGAGAATTGCTATTGTGTTGGCAAAATCTGGCAGCAGCAAATTCAATTTTGTTTGTTTGGAGTCATTTTCTCCCTGAGTAATCTAAAACAATTGGATTAAATAATGGCTCCTTTTGACCACAGATTTCACTGAAGTAATTTTTCAGTCATAACACCTCTATGGCATAAAACATTGAATGAATGACTAATGCTGATTCTTAAAAGTCTGCCGCTTCTTGGATTTTATTTAATAAACTTTTGTTAGAGTAATCTAGTGAGTTGCAGTAAAGTTAGGATAATGAATAAAAGTAATCAAAATTAGCCACCAGAAACAAACAAATGGCAGGTACTAGAATTCTGATGCTCAGGAACTGTAATTATCGGTAAGTAATAAAGATACTTCTTGTGTAAAGGTAAAATAGGAGTAGGTGAGAACCTAATGAGTGTTAATTTTTATTTATTAATACAATTTAAATAGCCACCCATCTTACAAAATGGGTGTTATACACACTTTCCAGGCAGTGTGGAATCTACCAGGTAACCAAAACTGGAAATGGGAAGGCTATCTTCCAAGGACATAGGAGGAATAAACAAATTAAGAACTTGAGACAATGTGAGGTTTGAATACATAAACAAACCCAGAGACTTCACCTGATACAGGCAGGGTTGGTCTGGAGAGACCAACTCTAAAAGCAATGATAAGGAGAAAAACCTAAATGATTAGAATACAGAGGTAACCTTGAAGGGATATGCTAGATATGATAGAATATCCACTTGATTTAGAGAAGGAACAGGAAAATTCTTCTACTTGGGAATGTAAGTTTGAGAATAAACTCAAAACAGCTTTGCTTGATTATGTTAGGCACAAAGTGAAGTAAAAAAGGATTTAAATAGGCTTTCGAGATTCTGTTAAAATATCCTAACCACATTAAAGTGCCCTCCTAATGACTCTTATTTCCAGAACTTGCTGACCTAGATGGACTGACAGAAAATAAAAAGTAATTAGAGTTAATAGGATGAAAAAGTTTACTCAAGAGTAAAGGGGAGAGGAAGCAAACTTTAAAGTGAGGAAAGAGTATTCATGAATCAGAGGCTGGAAGAAACACTCCTTAGAGTCTTAGAAACCCCTACTCTAGGTTAAGTTCAGATGAATTGATGGCAGACTTGATTGAAGTGTTTAGATAGAATAATAAGGACTTCCCTTGGGGACAATTTTTCAAACTCAGGACTAGCCATTATGAAAAACACATAATTATATTGGCAATAATTTCAAATGTACAGTGCATCTAAATAAAGAATATATTGGCATCTCAGATAGGCAAAATTAGCATCACTTTTAGGACAAGCCATTAAAAGAAGGTAACAATATTTTTCAATTATATTAAAAGGAGAAGACATATAAATAAATATAATGCGAGCCTTGGGCTAAAATTGTAGATGAAATTCAAGACTGAAATATAGAAGTCTGGCATTTATAAGATGGGAAACTTTTAATGGAAGCAATGCAGGTATCAGAAGATAGAAAGAACCTCAGAATATCGCAAGACAAGTGCTGGCCCATGTCATGTTTCCAAAGGCAAAAAAGACTTTCAGAAGACAGAACCTCAGAAATATTGTAAGACTTCTGATGTTCTTTTTTTTCAAAGATTTTTTTTTTATTTTTTATTATCTTACATACCATTTTAAGTATGCATCCACATGTTTGTTATTCTTCTTTACATTTATCATTCTTATAAATTTATTATTTCATTTAATAGGTTATAATATACAGTTTGGGTTACCTTATTTACCACCCCTTCCTCCTGTTGTAACACCACCTTGTTTTCCCTGTCTTTTCTTCCTCCCTCCCTTCTCTACTTCCTCCCTTCATCCTCTCCTTCCGCTTCCTTCTTCCCTTACCTTTCTCCTACTCCTACTCTCCCTCTTCCTCTCCCTACGTTCTCTCCTGCTCTTTCTCTCCTGAGATGAACACCAACACTTTTGATGTTCTAAGGCTGTTTCTACCCTTGGAAACATCATGTTGATTAGCTTTCTGCAGAAGCTGTACCTTGCATTGGCTGGGTACTTCTTCTCAGCAGCTGCATGGAAAGGGAAGATGTGATGCAATTGTAAGATAAATTAATAATAACAGTTGCATTGACCTTTTTTCACCCATCTAAGAATGTAGTTGATTTCAAAGATTTCAAACTGGGTAAAGAATAGGACTGTTTAGCCATAGTTCCTACTTTCTCTGCCTTTCACTTTCTCCATGCATTCATCTAAATTATATTTGCATTTGTCCAAACACAGGAAAGTTAGAACTCTTCTTCAGATGCTGACCTGCTGACTGTATAGAGGCTGGGAAAAGAACAGGCAAGTATAGGTACCTCTTTGTTCTCAGTTTAAAGTCCTCCATAACTTGATCATGCAAAATAGAATCCTGATTTCTACCTCTAATTCGGGGCACCACATTTTAAGGAAGACTTTATGAAACTGGAAAAGTTTCAGAAAAGTACAAGGAATATAGTCAAGGTACTTAAATTCAACTCCTGAAGGAAAGGTTAACCCACCTAATACTAGTTAGCATAAAGTACTATAATAATACAATGACTATAAATTTGTTTTTCACATAGAATATTGTTGTTCCAGAGCCCAAGATATTTTCATTGTTCTTTGTTTGCCTCTGTGTTTTTCAAAAATTTCAATGATATGGCAGTTCATTTTCCCAATCACCTGTTGTAGAAGGGGTTCATCTTCATCTCCCAAAATAACCCATAAAGCCTTGTTCCAGGTTTAAAACTCATGCACGTACATTTACTAGGTGAGATTAGCAATTTACTCAAGGTTTAATAGATACTGTAAACAGCAATCAAGAAAAGGAATGAAAATTAAAACATAAATTTTCAGAAGAAACATGTCTGGGTACTTTTGAAAGGAACCTGCAGACAAAAAGACAAAATGCAGTCAGTCCAAAGTTCAGATAAGCGGGTCAGAATTGCCAACTAGTTGAAAGGTCAGAGTTGAACAGAATTCACAGGAATAGCACGCTAGACCAATAGATCATATGGTTGTTCCCAACATTGAAATATGGGTCAGGATTGCCTCTTAAGTCAGATTTCAGCCAGCTATCCAATGCCTGGCAAGGAATCCCATGGAGTGTCTTTGCTCTGCTTTGCTCTCCATTTCCCGATTTTGAGGACTTGGGAGCTCTACCTCATTATCTGACTGTTTCAACTGTTTTGAAGCTGCCTATGTTTAATTAGCCATCAGCCAGACATTCTACTGGTCAGCTGAATTAGCTTCTTGGAAGACAGAATCAGGGTCTGAGTTCTGGGCCCTGACACATAAGAAGAAAAGAAAAAGAACAGCAATTTCTACAGGGACCTCTTTGTATCCACACATAGTATTGAGAAACATCCCTGTTTCAGATACTGGAAACTTGCAATCAGTTTTCTCAATGGAGCCATGGGTTATCCAGCCACCAATTCTACTACTACAGTTCTTAGGATTCCAAACATGATAAAATCTGGAAAGCATCAGTTTGAAATACTGGATACACCATTGAGGGAGTTTGACAGAAGGTAGCTTCTTTTGTTCCTATTATGATAGGGATTTAATAATTATAGTTGAATTTGTTAGACTCTAAAATTTCAGCTGACTACCACAATCAATAGAAATAGAGAATGAAGCTATATACCTAATTTCACAATAGCTGTCCATAATAATGCCAGAATTAACTATGTCTAACATAGCTAATGACAATGCTATTGGAACTATATATACAGATATTTGGAAGTACCCACTGCCATAGTTAACACATGCCTGTTCTTTTTACATTATCTTAAAAATTTCATAGAATTATACCTCAATTTCCAAGTGATAGAATAATAATTAAATAATTTCCAGACTATCTTGATAATTGAATCTTGTAATTACTTTAATTTGTAACATATGCAGTACTTTATTCATCAATTTTAGGCGTTTTTGCCAATATAGTAAGGTAAATATAGTAAGGGTTAGGGTAGTAAGTATTAAAATTGGCCAAAACTATAACAAAATATGTATATAGATAGGCTATATACATTATATTAGTTTAATTATATATAGTTCAAACATTTACTTTATTGCTTTGAAAAGCTAAATTTGCTATACTGAGAGACCTAACAAAAATTCTTTTAGCTTGTTCATGCTCTAAAAATGTAAAAGATTCTGCTATAGATCCTACTGAGAGGAAATCTGAGTGAATACATTGTGCAGTGAATACTAACAAAAAGAAAGCCAACTGACACACAATTTTCTATTTTTTTAAAAAAAATATAGTATATTTTCCTTAACGAATCTGTCTGCCTGGCTCTCTGTCTGTCTGTCTGTCTCTGTCACTGAGGTCAATAAATTAGTCAGAATTGAATTCGAAGAGCTGTTTTTTATGTTTGCATTCCTTTACATACACATTTACTGAGACATTGATTTCAATGATAAAAAAAATTAAAAAAAGAATTAAAAAAAGAAAAACAAAAAATAAAGGTTGTTTTTTTTTTAAAAAAAGATCTAAACATGCACTGGCATTGTAATGCGATGAGATAAAAGTGATGATGGTCATAACCGGGGGTTGGCTGCTACAGGTTCAGCCTGGTTCAGGAGAACCCGTAGCTAACGTTATGGCCAGTTCAGAGAACCTCCACATCCCACCACTGGTTAGTCCTGCCCACTCCACTCTGCTCCTATTCCACCCTGCCCCTCCCAGGAGTCTCCACGTGGCCTGTTTTGGATGAGAGGTAAGTTCAGGGCCCATGTGAAGGCTCAGGAAGAGGAAAAACAGACCTCCTGGAAGCTCCAGAGGGCCTCCAGGGCACGAGTTTTCATCCTCCCAGGAGTTCAATGGAAGCCTATGGAGCCTGAGGAAAGTGAAAACATCCCTCCCGCCATGGTGTAGGAGGCCAACTAGGCCACACTCACCATGCCCACCCAGCAACCAGGCAGAGAACCCGTTGCTGAAATTTTCAAAGCCCACCCTTCATAGTTGCTGGTCATAGTTGCAAGTTTTCAAAATATTCAGGGAAAAAGTTCTGCCTGCAGAAAACCAATTTGTTTCACACATTTGAATAGAAAAATCCCATGCATTAGTTATTTATTAAAGGCATTTATGTCCCATCCATTTGTTTTACTATAAGATGCATAAACTGGATTCTACTGAAGTTAACTCCTACTTTGTCTGACTTTTGCTTTTATCTTCCAATCAAATTAATAGGTTTGGAGGCTGTTTTAGGCACTATCAAGTCAATGGTGGGTTTCAAAATTTTTTGGAACCTCTTCTGTAGGTGTGGCCTGCTTTGTGGGAGTGGCTTGCTGGCCATGTGACTGGGTGGGAATGGCTTGGCAGTCATGTGACTGGGGTGAGAGTGGCCAAGATGATGTCACTGAATTATTTGCCCCAATGGATGATCTATAAAAAGAAGATATAAAAAAAGAAATTTATTACTACTTAAATAAGAGTAAAATAAGTACACAAAACAATAAAAGAGCTACTTACAGAAGGAAGATGCTTGTCCTTGCCAATCTTCAGTATCACTGACTCCAATGAATGGCCTGCACAAAGAAGAGACACAGAAATGAACTCTTCCATTGCATGCACTGCATTAGGATGAAACCAGCACATAAAACAATAAAGACAGCTACCTACAGAGGAAGGATGACAGTCCTAGGATCATACTCTGTTGCCTCTTCATCCTGTTAAACAATACTAACTGTAGAAGAAATAAAACAATATTGGACAATCACAATCTTTGCTAACCTATGTAATAATCAATCTAGTATGAGTTTCTGTTACTATTATGGTTCACTGCACAGTCAGCCAGATGTTCAGACTGCATTTGGCATTTTTATCCACCTATTGAGTCCTTCCCAAGCTCCTGCTCTGCTGATTCCAAGGTAAATTGTTCCTCCCCATTCCCTAGGAACTGGGCCTACTACCAAAAGCACTTAATAATTATGTCAATCAGGCAATTAAGAAGCAAATGAAGGCTTGCTGATCTGATTTACTAAACTCCGTTTACAAATGTAATTCAGGGGAGGATGGCTGAAGTAATTCTTGATACAAACTCTGTACAGCCAGATGGGTGAAACTTTCTCTTAAGGAGATCCAAAGCAAACATTTTACTAAGAGACGAGCAAAAATATACAGGACATGCCCTAGGAAATGTAATTCTCAGCAAGTTGAACAAATGGTGTAATAATATCTGTATCCCATTTTCTTAAAGATTTGGTGGGTGGGTGCTTGTGTGGGTGCATTTAGAAACAAATGGAGGAACTGAAACTGCTAAGTCAACAGTAACTCCTGCCAATGATTCAGCATCAACTATAACAACACTTTGGATTACAAGCACTGTTCCTGGGCCTTTGAATCATACTTTAACACTTTTATTTAAAGTACTCAGTTTATCATAATCCTGAAAATCAAATAACCATATTTCTAAGTTAAATAAAAGTACTTAATTTTAGTTATAGGAGTGTAGCACTCAGGAAGCAGTGTAATAATATATAATTATAGGACACTATGAAGTTAGAATTAGCTCACTAAATTCAGCCAGACTTACAACTAAATGTAAGTACAGCTATTGGCTGTAGTGTAGATAACATATTAATTACAGAACAATCCTTAAGACATCAATATTCTTCCAATACTACTTAGTATTGCAGGACAGCACCCTATAAAGGAAAAGGAATTGAATCTTTTCCCAAGTTTGTTAACTACCACTTTTGTTTATTTGCTTTTTTGAATAACAAATGTATGTTTAAGCTTCTTAAAGAGAAGAGTTAAAAGCTGAGTTTATGATTTTGAGGCCGCATATGCCAGCAAATTCTGGGTTGCTCAAGTTCCATAGGAAAAAGAAAGTAGGCCATTGACAACACACCTACTAAAAAGCAGATTTTTACCTAAGAAATCATGTAGTGACTTCATGCCTTCTATTGTTTAGTCTAAATCTTAGGAAGAAAAGAGAGTCATTATACCAAGCATTGCAAGTTTGTCATTAGTTTACAAGCATTGCAAGTTCAAATGCCTGCTAACACATAGGATTTATATACTTTGAATTTAAGTAACATCTAGCATCTTATTTTCTGGGTAGGCAGAGAGGAAATGTGGTTCTCTATACTTTAGGATACAATGGGATTGTTGTTCATTTTGCTAATTCTTTGCTAATTAAACATTCATTTGATGGTATTTATATTTGATAGTCTGCGGTGGCACAGTCAAATTTAGCACTAAGATTTGCTAACAGGTAATGTTGTTTCACTTATGGAGAAAAAGCTGATCTGCATTACAAAACTGCTAGTTCTTTTTCATTTAGGATATTTCATAGATGTAAAGAAGATGCCACTAGCAAAAATAATCAGTACATGACCAGTCAGCGTGTCAGAGAGGACCAATAGTTGGGGCTGAATGCTATCATGAATGGTGTCTGGAACCATCATTTCAAACATCAAAAACAAATTGAAGAAAAGCTCACATAAAACAGATATTTTTACACCTCTTCCTTCTAGCCAGGAAAGGTTGGATATGGGCAAAGCCAAAGATGTACAATAGTCAATGTAGGGCAGTGGGTAATGTTAAAGTAGGATAGGACAGATCCAAGTTCAACTCCATTCTCAGACGAGGAAGTTCAGTGAATGACAGTGGGCTATTTACCCACTCTCTTAGCCCAACCTACTTCTCTGGAGTCTTGCTGTATAGAAAAACTGGAGGAGATAGATAGATGATAGAAGATAGATGATAGATATATAGAGTCCAGTAGTATGCTTTGTTTGCCCCTTTATTAGTCTCACAGAGGAAGAAAAACAAGAGAAGAATTATTCCTATCTCAATACTTTCAGGGTGCTCCCAGCTCTTCAAATGTCTTCTCCAGTGAAGTGGCATTCTGAGAAATGGAGAGTCCTAGTGAAGTAGCTTCATGTGAGGCGTAGGAGACCAATTAGAATGCCTGTCAAATCAGTTTGATTTCCTAGGCTTCAGATCCCTCATCCCTGATATGTTTTTTTTCAACAACAAAACAATTTTGGCCTTAATCAAAATATTTAGAAATTGGCTTATTCCTATATGAACAAAATCTGGCATACGACAAGGTTGACTTTCTATTTGACAGAAAATATGTTCAGCCAGGGGGCTGTGACAGGGTAGATAAATATCATAAATAAATACATAAATAATGTGTTCATAATACACAGAAGAAGAGAGGATAAAGATTATTTTCCCCTTAAAGTTTTCCCCCTTTTTTCTGTCTTGTGTATTAATTACACTAGCTTCCAAATTCCACCAGCTGCTGCCAGTGCAACAGATAAACAAATCACTTTGAGGAGACATTTAGAGAGACGAACTTTGAATACATATGAGAATTCTCTGGGAATGAAGGTTTTGCAACACACTTTTGGAGAAGGTTAGGACAAATTGATTTCTATGCATAGAGGAAGGTTAACACCTGCACCTGTTGAAATGGGTCAATGAGTTGATGGAAGTTCACATTTAAACTGATTACAGTGGAAACCATTTATTTTAATCGACTTATATTTGCTTTGTAGAACAAAAGTGACTAATGTTTAACCAATGAAGAAAAAAAAAAGTCAAATGG
The DNA here is from genome assembly GCF_051295495.1 of Thamnophis sirtalis. NCBI lineage: Eukaryota > Metazoa > Chordata > Lepidosauria > Squamata > Natricidae > Thamnophis > Thamnophis sirtalis. The sequence goes on along the minus strand of NW_028261382.1, from coordinate 128,232,827 downwards.
ACATCATTTTGTAATGTTTGGGTAAATCAGATATGAAATGTACTGTAAATGATCGTGAGTTTGTGCTGAAGACTGAGTGAATGACTCCAGAGTGTGTCATCATTACAACCTGCCATAACATAACACTCAACAGTAGTCAGGATGAAAGACTGTTATCTATTCTGTTTACTAACAGAATAAGGTCATTTTTACTCACATGTTGTTAGTCACACTTGTTTAAGGGATCACGTAATGATATAATGGTGGAAAAGATAATCTAGCTCAGGATTGTCAAACTGGCGGCATCATTTTTTCTCCTTCACTCTAATTGGGGTAGGCGTGTTCAGTGTGTGATGCATACGGCCCATGGGCCATGAGTTTGACACCCCTGATCAAACTGATAGTTAAGCAAAATGCTACATTGATTTTTGATTTTAGTATCCTTTTAAAAGTTTTTAGTATAGAATTTTTAAAAAGAATACGTACCATTAAAGGAGCCATGATGGTGCAGTGATTAGAATGCAGCATTGCAGATTAACTCTGTCCACAGCCAGGAGTTTGATCCTGACCAGGTCAAGGTTAACTCAGCCTTCCATCCTTCTGAAGTTGATAAAATGAGGACTCAGGTTGTCAGGAGCAATATGCTAAACCGTTCAAAGAATGCTATAAAGCGCTATGGAGCGGCATATACAGTAAGTCTAAATGCTTTAGCTATTGCTAAAGTTATGTGTGGTAACTATTTTAATAGAGTATGCTGTCACCTAGCTTGAGATAAATATTAATTAAATAGCACAGCTGTTTTAAAATCTACCTTATTAAATCATCTAAACTTTGTATATTAGACAAGAGAAGGTGCTAGATCTTTAACTAACTTGTTAAGCATGTTAGACCTAGAGTCTAGGGTCATAAATGTTGAAAATAAATCAATAACTGGTCATCATTAACTTCCCTCATAATATTTTCTTCACAGTAAAAATAAGTCTCAGTGGAACAGCCATTTTTTTTAAAAAAAAAACTTGTTCATTCTACCTTAAAATCTGAGACTACTGTTGTAAAAGCATTTAAACTTCTATTTAAATTGGGAAGAAATAAGAGTGTAGACAAAATGCTTGAAGGAGGATGGCTGATTAGCCATGCTTCATTTTGTCTGTTGCCATATTAATTGAAAGTGATCAAAATTATTGTTCTATTCAGATAAAGATTTGGAGAAGAGAGATTTGATTCAGTTGAAAGTCATTTTGATGATATGGACAACCTGCACTTACCTAGACATGGATTCAATATGAAAATTTGATATTTGTCAGGACGGAGATGGAAAGTGTGACCCTACTTATTGATCCCACTGCAGTTGTGAATAATCATCATCAATAGTTAGATCTATTCAGCAGTTTGTTGTTGGAAAAATGTCAATCAAGTACAGAAGATTATATAGTAGGATTTTTGTTTATTTATTTACATAACTCAATGATTTTTTAGCTGTTGGACACCCAAAAGTTTATCTTATACCTTGTGCTCTTTAAAATGTATAATAAACTCTGGATAAAGACTTCATATTTTGGAATAAGCTGTGATCACTGTTTGGCTGACATACAACTCTATTGCTCTCTTATTATTGGAAGTAAAGGGAAACAGTGTAGGTTCTGAGAACCATTCATAAAACTAAAAATGAACTTTAACAAAAAGGATTATAGTAAAACTCGGTGCCCATGGGCTGGATGTATGATATACTGGCCACGCCCACCCTGTTTAGTGAAGGGGAAAAAAGTTGTGCTACGTCACATGAAGAACACTTATTGTCACGAGTTTGACAGCAAATATTACATCATAGTAGACAATTCTTTATGTATTAAAGGAACCATAGTGGCACAGTGGTGCAGTATTGCAGGCTCTCTGCTGACTGCCAGCAGTTCAATCCTGACCAGTTTAAGGCTGACACAGCCTTCCATCATTCTGAGGTTGGTAAAATGTGAACCCAGATTGTTGGGAGCAATATGCTGACTCTGTAAACCACTTAGAGAGGAACGTAAAGCATTGTGAAGCAGTATATAAGTGCTATTGCTATTACAATTGCATTATAAACTACATCATTGAATATTATTAAAATCTTTTTTCATCTTAGATACACAATTTACTTCTGGATGATGAGGTTTGCTTAAAATAGATCTGTAAAAGTTGGGTTGAGGTAGTTTTCTTAGTTAACAATTGATTTCTCTGTTTAAAATCATGTTATGCTTGCAACAGAAATGTAGCTACACAAAGATCAAGGAAGTGACAATAACCTCAGGTACCCTTTGGTACTGGAATTTAATTTTATATGATTCTGAAGAAGGGAGCAAAAGCCAGATAACAAGATGGCTAAACATTTCAAAAGGGTAGTGTAAAAGGGGTACATCTTAGAATACTTATAATACTAAAAGAAGGTAGATCAGAGTGACTGCAAGTTAGGTGTTAGCCCCAAGGTCTGGATTTGGGCCTTTCTTACTGATGCAAATGTAATTTATTTATGATTTATAAAGTATCTTTTTCCATACAATCCTTAACAAGTCTTTACTCAGAGCTGTTGGTTTTATGAGCTGGGAGCCTAATAACCACTATTTTAGGGCATTTTAACAAAAAATATTTTGGGACTTCATTGTTTAGTAGATTGCCTTTTTCATAAAAGAAAAGAATAAAATAATACTTGTAAGATATTTTTTGGAGAGATTACAATTACATCTATTTTATTTTCTTAATCCGTTTTTGAGTTTATTGTTTTATTTTCCCTGGGAACTACTATCTGCAAAGTAGGCTCAGCTGAGAAGGAGGAGGAAAAAAAGATGATAATTTTAATTTAATTTAAATATTTAACTTTAGGTGACATTTCTGAACTCTTGGTCTTTCCATATTTTCCCCATCTATTTCCTTTCTTAACTGCCAGAAGAATGCAGCTGGAAATTCTAAGTGTCCCAGATGTTCAGATATCAGCTTCACTATTTCACCTAATGAAATTATGCCTGGCAGTTCCATATAGCAGATGTCACAACTTCCCAATAAATACCTTTGCTGCGGAAATTGAATAACATATTAAGCTTCTCAGAATGGCAAATGGTACGACTCCCATGCAGAATATACAACTGACATAAATTGGGATTAATTTTCTTTGCGTTTATTAAATAATTTTCAAACTTAATTATATTTTGTGATATAATCAGGATTGGGGACTTAAAGTAATAACTGTTCATAAAGCTGGACTGGGAAACCTATAGGATACCAGATGTTGGTTTTACTTTCTTCAGCCTCAGTTATCATAGACAATTATAAGAGATGATTAGAACTATTTTATAACTTTTGAAAAACTATATTATTGCTGATCAGGCACTGTTTTTATCAGGAGATCTGTTAAAGTATATATAGTAATAGATTCTTAACAGAGGGATTTGAAATTTAGTTTTGTTGTTCGCTTTATTGTTAACTGATTTTTCTTATGGTAAATAGATGGTAAGTCAAATTGGTTGGGCAACAAGAGCTGTAGAAGTGTATAAATTGTCTAAATTCCCCCTGTTTTGCAGGAGGGAAAGTATTATTGTTGAAATATATTCATCAGTATTCAACTAGGAAGGCAAATATATGTGTATTTGTTTTCTTTTTTATGCACAATTTACCTTGTTTAGTTTTGTTTATTGTTTGTTTTCATTTTTCTGTTGAAGTTTGCATTCTAACGTTGGAAATAAAATAAAAACCATCATATAAAAAAAAAGAATGTGAACAGCAGTGTGTTTTGCAGCAGGAAAAAAGGCCTATGCAGTATTGTGGAAACTACTCGGCAAAGAGTACTATGTCTCAAGATACTGCATTTGATGACTTCTGACACTGGATATGGGTTTGAAATTATTTAACATCCTGTAATATGATAAAGTTTTTGGACTCTTGAAACTTGGTTATCGGTGTTTTAATATTCTCTTTCTCACATTCTCTTTTCTACTTTCTGGAAGCTATTGATGTTATACAGTAAAGTGAATTACGACATTTGTATTAGTTTTGATGGAATAAAAACTGAGCGAGGATAGTGAGGGTTCTCTCAACGGCTATTAGAAATGAAGACTACATAGATTCACCATGTTTAGAGTAGTTTGTCTGAAAAGACCAAATCTGAGTTATCCTTTGACTCTAACTAGAACAGTAAAGCCTGCGAAGCTATGGAAAAGGAAGATATTTGGAGGGTGGAGTTCTGGTAAATGGGAGAAGGACAACATTCCATGTACTTTATTGAATTAACAGAAATGTTACTTAATGAATCATGAGCTGGAGTGCAAGACAGGAAGAAATAACTCCTTAAACAGTAGTGCATTCACATGCATGAATGGCTCTTCAGTTCACATTCTGTAATCTAAAGTAGGCTGTCTTTACTGACAATGTATTCCTTAAGTCCTCTTGCTACCAACATTCATAGCAAAGAAGACAGAATGAATAAAAAAACCCTGGTAAACGTGATGGCTGTACCAGTGTTAATGGCAGAACTTAAATGTAGGAGAAATAGGAAATCCTTGTTCTATAATTTACAGTGATATGGAGATGTCTACTGTCACAGTAGCCTCTAGATAATCTAATATTTCCTTTAAGTGTATGTCTCTACCCATAAGAAATATTATCTCGACTCATCAGAAATATTTGATTTTACAGCAGATTGAATTTAATGAGGAAGAAAATTATTCAAAAGGAAAAGCTTTCCTTCCTTCTTTCATTTCAACCCTATGTCAGTGTTCCAAATAGCATACAAAAGTAAACCAGAGTCCAAGACAAAGTATTGCTTAAAATTCCAATTTATTAAGAGAGCCATGTTGGCACATCTGGGAAAACCCGAATCTGAAAGCTTCCCAGTTTTCCCCACCTAGTTGAAAGTTCAAGATCTTGCCCCACACCCACAAGTCCATCACATGGTCCAATCTCCACTGCCATGCTGCCAATTCCACCCGTTCAATTCCAGTCAGGTGCAGAGGTGCAGAGATAAAGGGTGACCTTGGCTTTCCAGAAGAAATTTTGTTTTGGCTATATAGCCTCTAACTCAGTACAATCCCCTCTCCCATTTTCCCACAATAGAAAATTCATAGTAGAATAATATAAAGTGTGGCAGGCCAAAGATCCAAATGAAAAGATGGCTGCAGGCCTGACACCCTATATATCAGCCAGTGGCTATGCTGGTTGGAAATTTTGAAAACTGTATCCCAGTTTGGAAGGTATTAGGTTGGACAAATCTAATATGAATGTGATCCGATCAGTTTTACTGAACTTAACATCTCTCCCTCTCTCCCTCCTTCCCTGCCTCCCTCCCTCTCTCTCTCTCTCTCTCTCTTTTTTTCTGGACTGGAATATGAAGGAACCTGTATGATGTTTATAAAATGGTGTTTGGCCTAAGGCAATTTGCTTCATTCCTTGTCAGTTTCAGTTGTTACTTCTGATAGTAGTAGTTGATAAATATATTTTTTCTGCATAATTAAGCTCTGTTATTCAGAGAATAGTTAGCATAATAACAGAATAGGCATGTATCAACTGGAAAAATTGAAGAAAGGACAAATGCAAACATAGATTTCTGCTGGAGCTCACCAAAAGTTTTGTCTAGTTTTATTTTTTTCCTTCCAAAATGGCTATAAGAAGGCATGCTCTAATCCAGAAATTATCACCAAATTCATGTGTTTGCCTGAATATTTTAGATAGAATCAGACAGCTACTCACATTTTGTGCACCCTCGGCTAGTTTGCTTACTACCTGTATTCTCCAGTCTTATTATGTTGAGTAATGAATGCAGGACCATATAAGCTAAAATGGGGGGGGGGGCTGAAAAAAACAATGTAAGAGGGATGCAATTACAGATCCCCTTTATACCTCTCAGCTGAATGCATGGATCCTGGGCAAACAAGGGAGAAGGATGGATAAATCACAGGTGTTTAGAATAGTGGTAGGCAATTTGTGGCCCTTGGTTCCTCTATTTTGCAGCCCTCAGATCCTAACAACTATTGGCTTTATGCCTATTGCCCATCTCTGTCTTATCACACTTTCAGAACAAACAAACAAACAAACAAACAAACCAACAAATTCAATACAAGCCCACAAAAATACATCTTTAAGGAGATGCTGATAGGAACCACATGTGGGCTTAATAGACATCCTAATCAGCTGTGCAGGTCTACTCTTCAAACTTTCTGCATTGGTCTCAGCTATTAGAACTAAAACCGTAATGATATTTTTAAGTAAAGTTGTCATTTCCATTTTATTCCCAGCCCATCTTCATGCAGATCCTTCAGGTTGCTATGGTGTTCTTGTCATGTCTCAGGATTTTCACATGCATATCATTGTTGCCTGACTTTTTCATCCTGATAATATTGCTCTCAAATTTTTAACATTATATAGTCCTTCTTGGGTTTCCAAGGATAGAAAATCTTTTTTTTTAATTTGTTTTTTCAGAGAGAGAAAAATGGGTCCAAGTGCTGAAAACAGATAGTCAAAGCAACAATGCAGAGAACTCAATAAAGGTATCCAAATTCAGTTCATCCCAGATGGTACCACAAGACCAAGTGTGGGTCCAGCTTGGAACAAATATGAGCAGCATTATCTGCCAAAGAGCTAGAATATTCTTCACAGCAGCCTGTAGATGGTCTCCCCCTCCAATAGGAATAAGGTAATTATAAACAGCCTTTTTTGTGAAAAGGCATAATTTTTAAAAATGATGAATGATATCAATTTTGAGCTAGCAATGTGCAGCAGCTGCCAAAAAAGCCAACACAGTTCTAGGCTGTATAAACAGAGGGATAGAATCAAAATCACATGAAGTGTTAATATCACTTTATAATGCTTTGGTAAGGCCACACTTGGAATACTGCATTCAGTTTTGGTCACCACAATGTAGAAAAGATGTGGAGACTCTAGAAAGAGTGCAGAGAACAGCAACAAAGATGATTAGGGGACTGGAGACTAAAACATCTGAAGAACGGTTGCAGGAACTGGGTATGTCTAATTTAATGAAAGAAGGACTAGGGGTGACATGATAGCAATGTTCCAATATGTCAGGGGTTGCCACAAAGACGAGGGAGTCAAGCTATTCTCCAAAGCACCTGAGGGCAGGACAACAAACAATGGGTGGAAACTAATCAAGGAGAGAAGCAACCTAGAACTAAGGAGACAGAACAATTAATCAGTGGAACAACTTGCCTCCAGAAGTTGTGAACACTCCAACACTGTAAGTTTTAAAGAAGATATTGGATAATCATTTGTCTGTCTGAAGTGATGTAGGGCTTCCTGCCTAAGCTGAGAATGGACTAGAAGACCTCCAAGGTCCCTTCCAACTCTGTTTATTCCTTTTTCTGTAGTTTGTGAGATGAAGCATTATGACTGTTAGCCTTGTTCAGCCAACATAATTAAGCTTTAATGCATAATACATATATTTCTAATTGAATATACAAATAATTCCTTCATGAATTCTGTCTAAATAAGACACAATTTTTTAAGATTTGCAGAAATATTTGCATACATGTCTGCATACTTATTGCTTCTATTTTATTTCTGAGCAGAAGTCATCTATCTTATTATAGTATTTTCTTTGGTGTCAGTTGTGAAATTCATCCAGTAATTCATTTATTAAATACATACATACAATACATTGATACATATGTATTTACTTTCTTTCCTTTTCTTTTTCTTTCTTTTTCTGTTTCTTTCTTTCTTTTTCTTCTCATCAGTTCTTTCCATGAAGTAGTTGCTGAGGCACCTGTCAAATATTCCCAGTTTACTGTTTCTTCCAGCCTATTGTAATTCATTTTCATTTCATTTTATTTGTCTTGTATGCCGCCCACTCCTGGAGGACTCCGGGCGGCTCACAACAGACAAAGGAAAGAGGAAAATAGACAAGACAACACTTTAAAAAAAGGCACAACATTCACAATTTCCATGGGGCTGGGTGTTTCACAAGCCCCCCGGCCTGCTGGAGCAGCCAGGACTTGGTGGCTTTGCGGAAGGCCAGGAAGGTAGTAAGGGTCCGGATCTCCACAGGGAGGTCATTCCAGAGGGCTGGAGCTGCAACAGAGAAGGCTCCCCCCTGGGGAGTCGCCAGCCGACATTGGCTGGCAGATGGAATCCGGAGGAGACCTAACCTGTGAGATCTTATCGGTCTGAGGGAGGTAATCGGCAGGAGGCGGTCTCTCAGGTACCCAGGTCCGATGCCATGTAGGGCTTTATAGGTAGCGACCAGCACCTTGAAGCAGATTCGGAGACTAATGGGTAGCCAGTGCAGCTCGCGGAGGATAGGTGTGACGTGGGTGTACCTAGGTGTACCCACAATCGCTCATGCGGCTGCATTCTGGACTAACTGAAGTCTTCGAACACTCTTCAAGGGCAGCCCCATGTAGAGCGCGTTACAATAATCCAGTCTTGAGGTCACAAGGGCGTAAGTGACTGTCTGAAGAGCCTCCCAATCCAGGTAATGGTTCATACTCATTTTCATCATTAAAAATATCCAGTATAATCTTTTCTTCTTGGAGCAAACATATTATCTCTTGTAAATATAAAAACCTACCTGTTTATTAATCAACATTATTTACTATTATGTTAAATAGGGGAGGGTGTCAATGGATTTTTCTTTAAAAAATGATTTACAAGCTCGTGTTGTACTTCACAAAATTCAATAGGTTTCATTTTTTGTTTTAATTACATCTTATTCTTCTATTCAGTTTATTTACATGCTTGCTTTTCATAGATAATCTCTTGAAAATCAGTTGCAGATCAATTTAGGATTGACAAGGTGGAAGTGCCCTCTCAAAAGAACATCTATGAACTTTCAAAGACAAATTTAACTTGTAAGTAGTACAAAAGATTTGGACATATATGGTTCAGAATGTTCATATTGACTAAAATAATGGAATCAGAATTTTGCTAGATGAAAAAATCTGAAATATTTAAACTAAGTACTATGCTAATATTCAAGATAATTATTCCCAGTAAAGTTTGGTGTGTATCGATTCTGAGCTTTTTGAGTCAGAAGATTCATATAATGATATAGATAATTTTGAACCAATTCCTTCTTCACCAATGCTTCCTCTAAATTTGTCTTAGAATTTTTAGCACTGTGGAAAGAACTTCTAATTTCACTTCAGACAATGAAGGAACATGTATAATATAACTAAGGTATCACTATCTTCAACATGAAAAAGTTTTGTTCAGAAAAATATAAGTACCGCTGTTCAGGAAAAAAATGAAGCTAAAGGTCAAATTGTGGTGAATAATAAAGGCTAAATAAAATTATCTTTTGAAACATTTTTCTGCTTTCTTATTTATTGACAGTTTTTTAATACAACACAATGAAATGATGATAAGTACATAAGATAGTATAAAAAAGCCATTTGAACCCTTCCCTTGGTTAAGACACTTACAGCAGATGAGAACTGCCCCACCCCAAATCCCTCCTCAGATAAAAACAAAAAACTCCCCACAAAATAAATAGAAATTAATAAATAGGAAACAAAGCACTGCACAGCCCTTAACTCTTTGATTGCCGAACAAGAACCAAAAAAAGACGATTCTAGCATATGACATTTTTATTTTGTGGTTAAAGGTTGATGCAGCAGTTAATGGGTTATTATACTATTGTAAACATAAGTATTTCATTGAAAAAAAATGCTGAGTTATGTAAATGATTTACAGCAATATGATTAATATCATGACCCTTGACCTTTAATTATGCAATATTATAAAGAATAAAACAATAATAATTTGATGAACTGGTACAGAGATTAATTAATCCATTTTATTTAACAGTGCATTATAAGACTTTGATTTACTAATAAAAATAATGTATGTATAATAAAACACTGTTAAACTCATCAAGAAAAAAAAATCTCTCGAAGCACCACAAATATTTGCCTGCTTATATCTGATGGTCTTTAATATTATACACTTTAGCACCATTTAAGTCAGCCTTGCTTTAGCACACAAACAAATATTGTGTTTGTCCATAGAAAGTACTTGAAGGAATAACATGTCATTTGTTAAATGATTAATGAAGAAATGTTTTGGGAAAAAGACAGTAATGTTGTTTAATTTTGTTCAATTGTCCTATGGTAAATTCATAGAATTTGTTGTTTCTTTACCTGCAGTACTCTGAACCTACTCTGCTTTAAATGAGGGAAAGTCAGAAGGAAAAAAAAATTGTGGTTATATTTCTACACATAGATATATAAGTCTGTTTTGCTTGTTAGCTTTTTTTAAAATAGCAATTGTACTTGCCTCTAAAAGGACCTTTCACTTACTGAAGAATATTACAACTTGTGGGCAGAGGGTAGGGTGGGTTTGAAAACATAAGTGATACTAAAGTTCCTATATTCTTTTTTGTCTTGTCTGTAGCGTTAAATCAAATACATTTTCAGGTATCATATTGTAAGTGAGAAAGTAGAATTAAAAAGGAGAGTTGATTTGTCATAATTAGATAATGTATTACTTCTAGGTCAAAATCTTACTCTTCATCCCTAGAAGCATAAAGGAATCACATCAGAATTATCCTGTTAAATAGTTAAGCGCTCTAGAATGTTCCACTAACATTCTACTATATTGTGTAAATTGATTGACCTTCTAGTGTCTTGCTTATATCATGTGCCTTACAATATAGAGGTTTGCTGGAAAAAGTTTTTCTTGCAAAGTATGAAGTAAAGGAAACCATCGATGTAGATCACTTAGCGAAAAACAAAACAAGACAAAGCTACAGAAATTCAGATGGTCACTAGGTGACAGCAATTGGTAAAAATTAACTGTGTTTCTTTGCTGCTATCAACTATGTAACTGGATTTTTTTTTCATATGGCAGCTCTAATACAGATAGTGGTAGTAGTGTTTTTATATTTCAACAACTATTGAGTTAGGAAAAACCTAAAAGCAAGAGAGTGAAAAAGGAAATCAATTCCTTCCAGAAATTGCTGATTTCTGGCCAGCAATAAATCATCAGGTAGGAATCATATTTTAGTTGTGAACTTGGGCTAGATCAGCATGTAATTTTGAAGAAATATTTATAAACCTTCCTTTTAATGCATATAGGTAAGTATCAGGATTGTGGACACATTGGAAATGATTCACAATCAGTGCAAGTGCAGCACCTCTCCTGTCAAGTCTGAAAAAGTGACATTGCCGAGAGAAACCCACTCATTAAAATTAATGTGATTCTTAAAGCAAGTGGAACCATTTTTCAGGTTTCAACAAAAGCCTAAAAAGAAACTACTTCAATGAATAGCAAGAAAGTGTTGAGTTTGTATCAGGTACAAAGCTCCAGAGTTTTGAAGATGAAGAACCCTACAAAATGTCTATTAAAAAAACAAAACACCTCTGGATTTGTTGTTTTCTTAGAAATGACAAACAGATCAATCACACTACATAAGATCACCTCTACATTGGGTTTATATATCCTACCTCCCATATTCCTTAAAATAAACTGCTGAAGTTTTAAAATTTCCAGCTTTTCCTAAAGATGCATGAGGTGCTTAGAGCTGGAAAGAGGTATTGCTACAGAGGGGATCAGACCAGAGAAAACTGCATTTAAAGGCCATGTCAACATCTTGTAGTTGAGTAGTCTGGCAGCATATGGATTACATAGCAAAACTAAGACAGAAACCTTGACAGTGCAGAAACACCACCATAAGATTCTTAGTCATAAAGTGAAAATAAGTGGCAATCCCGGGCTCAGATAGAATTGTGTCAATGTTTACAGAATGGTCTGAACAGAGCTTGTTGAATCATAAAGCTGGTGAGAGCATATTCAGAGAATCTAAATGGAATTCTACAAAATAGTAAATAGTTTGACAGGTAAAGGAAAGGACCAACATCTAACCTATGTAATGATGAAACTGTAAGGCACCCATAAAATGTATGCTATTATTATTCAGACCCAGCCTAACTTCTGGAATGATGCCAGGCAAGTACCACCTTGGACACTATACTCATGCCAGCAAGGGTATAGGGAAAAATCACCAACCTACAATATTTAACTTTGTAATTCAAGACTCTATGTATGTTTATCTTAGTCTTATGTTGGTGTGAGTCAATGGCAGACTGAAATCTGAAACCAAAAGACATGTCTCACCATTAGGGGCTGCTTGCACTAATTCAATCAAAGGAAATCAATGGAAAACACAAAAAATACTGTTAGTAGAAGTTCATCATTTTAAGAAACTGGTTAAATTTTTTGGGAAATGACTTTTACCCTTTGTAGGATGCCAAAAAAATTACAAGAAAAGAAAAATGCATGTCAATGAACTTGCTGAGGACTTTTTTTTTGCATTTTACTTCATTCTTTCCTTATTCTATTTTAATTGGTTTGCGAATCTGTAGCACATCTTCTATATGCCTAGAGAATATCATAGCACTAATACTGAACATTTTGCTCAACTGGAATGATATATTCTTACACTAATAATTAACTTGAATGTTACATCTATATCCCTGCTTTAAACAGCTCCATCAATGTTGTGGCATGGAAATTTTGCATTTGATTATTTTTCATGAGAAACCAGCAATTTGGGAAACTTAGGGCACTATTAAATTAAAGGGTTGTGTTTAATAAATCTACTTAATTTGAGAAATAAATTTGTTTGCCTTTTACAATAGTCAACTATTTAAACTCAGAATTTGAATACTTTGAGTATAATTAGTAGGATAAAATGGGAGTACAGCATAGTTTGCATGTAACCCAGATATCAGCATTAATTCCGTTATCACTAGGTGTAATTCCTCTAATAACTTTTTAAACATATTGCTGTAACATAAAGTACAGACAGTCTACCATGCAGCAATGTCTGAGAGATTCCTGCAGTTTGTGAACTTAAGAGTTAATGAAAAAAGAAACAGATCTATGATTTAATAAACTTGTCCCAAAGTATATGGGATTAAGCATTTCCTATTCTTATCTGCTTAATTTTTACTAAAGTAGTCAGGAATGACAGAAAAACAGGTCTTGTTTTTCTTGTTATAGGAATTACCACTTAATGTGCTTAGTTGATCTAGATGTCCAAAGTTATCAAAATATTAGAGAAGATGCTATTTGCCCAATTATGTAATGTAAAGATGTAAGGATCTATTAGTGAATGTGCACACCAGATATTACAGATATATATTTATATTAATTGATAATCTGAATCTTTTTTTTTCCAGTGGGTGACATTCACAAGCCTAGTTACAAGATGAAGAATAGTGAAACTTCATTCAAGATTGTCACTTAGCACAATACATTCAGATCAACAAACCAGAACAGAATCCCTTGTTTTATATGATGCGTAGCAATCATTTCAAACACCAGAATTGTGGTCTGGTAAAATAAAATTATGAAGATAGTTGAATAGAAACCTCTCAGTCCTCAAATAAAGAAACTAAACGGTCATTAGTGTATATGATTTGAAGAATACACTATTATAACTAATGTAGTCATCTGCACATTACAGTTTATACATAAGTAAAAACTCTAATGAACTCAAGGAAATGGCAAACAAACATGTATAGAATTGGGTTATATAGTACAAATATATAAGTAGCAAAACTGTACTTATTAGATTCACTTATTGCATATGTTTTAGTAGGCAAAATTGGCATGAATACTCAATTATTTCCATAATCAAGTTAGATATGGAAAGTTTCAATACAACATTTAACTAGTTGATATGTTTTCACAAAATTTTGACTACATTCTTCTGCTTCTGTAAGCTGTACTTGTCTAAAAAAAATAAAAATAAAAGAGAGCCAGAGAGGGCGAGAAAGAGGAGAGAGAGAGAGGGAGGGAGGGAGGGAGGGAGGGAGGGAGGGAGGGATATTTTCAAATTTTAGTCAGAGATTTCAGAATCTCTTATTTGGAGTCATAGCCTATTTTTTCCATATCAGATAATTGAATATCAAATATTTGTTTTTCTCTAAAGTGGTTAAATCAAAACAGTTTATGACAAACAGAACATGCTATTTATCCCGTTACAACTATAGCACACCCTAACTATGCAGATGGGCTGACCTAACAATGTTGATTGAGCAATATAAGCATAGGTGTGTTTATTAAAAATAGGTGTATGTGTGTATGTATGTGTGTGTGTGTGTGTGTGTATGTATGTATGTATGTATGTATGTATGTATGTATGTATGTATGTTGTGAAGTTACACTGATTTACCCATTGTCCATATTGTATCTATGATGAAGTTATTCTCATCTATATAGGAACATTTGTATTTTTAAATTCAAAATAAATGATTTATTTAAAAGCCAATGCTACTTTTTATTTCTAAAATTGGAATTTTCTTGAATTTCTTCTTTAAAAAAAAATTCTGGAATGTAAAATTTTGCTTTTTATGTCATAAGATTTCCATTTCTCAATAAATTTACACCCTTATACTGAACTTAAATGCATCCACATGTCTGTGGAAGTGAAGATAAAAAATAATTTGAAGACTGGAGTTACAAGAACAGAGGGCTGGAAAAAAATCAGTTGATTGCTTTATAAAAGAAATAATGACGTAAGTTTACCTTCTATGACAAAAATATGCCCAAACTTTTCATATTTATGCATTCATATTGTATCTAGCACTATACATTATTACCATTCACTTTTTGTAAAACTATTGTATAACTCCATCAAATACAAATATTTGTTTTCCCTTATTTAAAAAAAACAGTGGTGTGCCTTCTTCTTCATTGTTTTTAAGGAAATCTGAAAGGGAAATAAAATATTTAAATGAGTAAGGGAATAAATATTGTCATGGTATATTAAAGTAATGGATATATAACAGCAAAGATGCAAAGTTTATTGACTGTTATCCATCTGTCAGTTTTGTGAATGTTCATAATATATCTATGTTTCCATTTTCCATGTACAGATCAGCCAATGCTGACAATCACTTTTGGGAAGCTTCAATTGATGTGTCCAAAGTTTTTATTATTTACCAAACCTGTATGCAATCACCTGTCTTAATGTATCAATATCAACATTCACTTTTAGTTTCTTGCAATAACATATAAATGTTATGGATTCAATCCAACCTCAGAATAGATTCATTCATATGATGAATGCCAAAGCTAACTAATTAGCTAGAGTTAAATACAACCAATGTAATTTAATTGTTTTAGTTGAAATTAAGCACAAGAGTACTTGAGACAAAAGAAAAAAATACTATCTTAGTAGCATAACTGATTGCTGATAAAAACCTAAAATGCCTTTTCCAGCTAACTGATATGTTTTGAAAGGAAAGGGTAAAAAAATGGAGAACTCTGGGATCTGTTCACCATGCAGAAGTCATGTAATGCATCATCAGCTAAGTTAGATATAACTGGCTAATATAATGATCTCACAGTGGTACAATTGTTAAAATACCGTATATCATACCTTTAAGAGATTCCAAACCTCTATTTGCAATGCATATGTGCTATAAACGAAAGGATTCTTTTCTCTTTCATTTTATCATCCATTCATCGATCTGTTTATGTTGATGGGAGTGTTGTCTGCGCAATCCTGTATTACATGCCTCTTTTACAAAATAAACCCTCAATTCAGAATAAAAAATAAAGCCCAAAATCATGTTCATTTGAATCATACTAATCTTCATGCTGTACTCAATAGAAATATAAATTCAAGGCAGTCCAGCTAGTCATTACCAAAAAATAATACGCATATATACTTACACTCTCTATAAAATGATTTGGTAATGTTGATTAGGAAATTAGTAAGAAACCATTTTCAGCCTAGTATATGTGTGTGTATTTGTGTGTGTACACACATGTATGAATCCATACATGTCAACGATGGCTGTTTTCAAGTATTTTAGTATTTGTATGCATTTTAGAATGCATTTAAAACAAGTCATATGTAGAAAGGATTGGTTTCACATGAAACAACATTTTTATCAAAATTAAATAGAAATGTGTATACTGTAGCTCATTATTAAGAGTGTGCATGTATACATAGCATTTTTTCCATTCTCCTTGTACCAGTTACTAATGCTGGGCACATTCCATTGAGAAATTCTCTCCCCATGGAGTCAGTTGGAACTAAGCAGGAATAAGATCAGATTGTCTGCATATATTCCAGCTAGAAGAAAGACTTCTCACTCCTTTCCCTTCTGTGATAGAACAGATGAATTCAGACAACATACATTAAGCTTTTTTTTCCCCTTGTAAAAATGTAGTCCCAATCCAAATAACATCTTATTTCCCATTCAGCTTGTGCCAGTTTGCAAGTTAAAGGTCAAAGAGCAAAGACATCAAATAGTACACAGTAAGGAAATTCAGACAGCAAAGGTTTTTCTCTTTTTCATGAAGACAATGTTTAACTCAGTCATGACAATCAACAGATCAATGAAGTTCAAGGCAAGCTGTTCATTGTATCAAAAGCTACCTCCCTGGAATCCTAGCTTTCATAAAAAGTCAGGTGTCTGTCTAGTGGGGTGCATTCTTTCTGAACACTTTTCATAAATTTACAGCCTAGTGATTGTAAAAAACTTGTCACTGCAAGAAGCAGCTCCTAAAATCAATAAGAGAGGTCTGTCAGTTGCTGACTTTTCTCTAGGAAAATAATAATATATAACCTGCTCTGCAGGTCACATGGAAATGACAATACTGCTGTTAGCATAAAATTACATAAGATGACAAAATGCCAGGTAGTCCCCTGGGTTCTTTCCGTGACTTAGTGCACAGCTAAATGTCAGAGGTCTTGCCAATCCTTTGAGAACCAAGATGAATACCAAATGACCACATTTTGTGAAGAGGGGGGAAGATGAAACAGCAGCCAAGCAGTATCAGATGTTGCTTTCTCTTCTCCTTGATAGGGTTAACTATGCCTATAAGTGTCCATATTCAAAAGCAAGTTCTGTACTCATGCAGAATAGTATTTTTTTAAAAAACAAAATAAAAAGACAAGCTCTTTTAAAAATAAAAATGAAGCCAATTGCTACATAGAAGAGTTATATCTAGTTCCACAATTAAACCCCATTTTCCTATTGTTCTTAAGCTGGAGAAGGACCAACGCTTTCATGAAAGCTGAAGGTAGTATGATAGAGGGACTGTTTCCAGCAGCGTCTCTTTCTCTTCTATTCATCCACATTATACTGCTGTCATTTCTAATCAACAGAGCTCAGGACAAAAAAAGCCCCAGAAAACTAGGGAGCAGAGACAATGTAATCCATAGGTAGTATTGCCTCATGCTAGCGTACGGTGTTTGAATTGCTGCAAATTATATGTATCTGTCTCCAGCCAAACTGCAGCCAAGTGTTTAATTCTACCCATTGTGGTTCACAAAGGTACGATGGATGGCCCTCCAAGCACAGTACCAAAGAAAAGGTCACTTGCATGATAAGAACATAATGCCACTCATCAAGTGCTCTGCCATGTTTTCTGGCAGAATTTTTTTTAAAAAAACAGTTCGCACACCCACTTTTCAAGAGTGTAAGGGAAGCTCATTATTTGTCAATGGGACCCATGGGGTCTACCAATAATGAGATCAATAGTGTTGGGAGAAAAAGAGCAGCAGAGAGACATGGGAGACTGATAAAATGGCTTGGCATAGCACCAGCTGAAGACAAGGAGGCAATGTTGAAGAACTGTCTCTACACATTGGGTATGGCAAATTTAAAATAAATAAATAAACCCAGAAATCAATTGGAAAATCCATGGTAACCTTTTATTGTATTATCCCCAATGGGGCTATTTACTAGAAATAGCCACATTCTTATTTCTGCGTTCTGTCTAGTATTGCGATGGACTGATTCAATCCCAGGCCTAATAACTGACTTCCATTATCTGCAAATCCACTTGACCACTGCCAAACCCATTCTGGCTTCCTCTTCATTATGCTACTATGGGGTAACATAAGAAAATGTGTCCTGTAAACACACTAGAAACAACAGTGATAGGAGAAGGTAGCAATGGCATTGAAGGCTCTGTAGATCTGATTTATGAGTTATAGAGTGTTACCTTTAAGTAAAAGCAGAATCTGTGTACTATTACCATTTCAATCAATATTATTTTCCACTCTGAAAACTGGCCTGACAGTTCTCAAAGAAACACTGATTATATAAAGTTAGCACTAGTCTTACATTTCTCAGTAACTTTTAATGTTATTTGATTGCATTTTTAATTCTGGATTTTGCTGTTTTCTAGTCTGGTTTCAAAATAAGGTTTCTGAGAAGCTTATGGAAAGCCTGGGACCAAGTCGCCTGATACAATTCTGGAGAAAAGAGGAAGTGGACTGGTGAGAAACCAATAAGTGCTAAACCAATCAGTAAAAAGGATACTCTCTGAATATAGTAATGAATATAAATGTGTGAAAACATTGAGGACATATCTCTGAACAATTGTATAAAACACAAAATGAATATATTATTAAGGCTGTTACTATATTGCAGATATTTTGGCCCCTTGTTTGTTGGAAAATGGCTGTCCAAACAGTCAGAATTCCTGTGTGTCATCCTGATCTCCCACTTGATAAAAATTATATGTAGGAGTATAGGACTATATCTGTAGCTGACAGAAAGTAATCCTCTTTGGAGACAAAGCTGTTTTGGATCTTCACACTTCCTGAAAGTTCCATTGTGATTGTTGTGTTTTAGTTATTCTATCTTTTCTCTTTAAAAATGCTTATATGTTTTCTTTTCTTTTTTTTAACCTCACACAAAATTCTTTCAAAGTGAAAAAGAAAGAGAAATAAAGAAAGAAAAGAAAGAAAGGAAAGAAAGGAAGAAAGAAAGAAAGAAAGACCAACCCAACTGGGATGCCAGAGATTCTTCTTTTTTTTCCATGTTGTTCTTTTTTTATGAATATCCTGATTGTTTTGCATTGGGTATATTGAGCGTGCAGAGGAAAGGCTGGAACTGAATGACAAAGACAGACGAAGGACTGGAGAAACGGCAGGTACTGCGTACGACTGAAGCTTCCTACTGGAGAAAATTCTCACTCTTGTGCAGGACAAGCAGCCCCCTGGAATTTAAAGATCATCCCTGGCTGAGACAGACACAGGCCTGCTCCTTTATAGGAAACTCCGTAACAGCTCTTTTGTTGGATTTCATGTTACCACTACTCCTGGGAGAAAAGAAGAAGAAAAAATATCCCTACATCACACCCACTCTTGCATAGAGCGTTTGCAGTAAAGTATGTGGCGGGGTGTTCCTTTCCTCTTGAACTGGAACACAGTGTAAACCAATACAAGGAGGCACAGGGCCAGTATGCAAGGAATGACAATGGCTATAGCTTTCACAGTGCTGGCTGTGTTGTCCAGTTTGATGACAATGTCTACATCATCTTGAGGGCTGTGTCGGTCTTTGTCCCGGTCTGCTGGTCCATCACAGCCCATAAAATCCTTGAGGATAGATCTAGGATATCCCGGTTCCACCCGGAGCATTTGATTGTTGAATTTCCAGTATTCTTTGCCTTTGTAGAAATATGTAAAGCCTATTTGGAAACAAATATTGAATTATTTCAATGGATTGATATTTGGACATCTCTCAGTAAAAGAACCTAATGCAAGTGAGAATGCAACTGCAATTTGCAAATGAATACAAGAACTCTGCACTTAGTCAAAATAGCATCCTGATTCTATACACTAACTTTAGAATAGATTGCTATGCAATTTTATGAAACATTTTTTCCATAAAACAATTCTTCCATTTCCATAAAATTAGACTGTTTGTGCACCAATCAACAATTCTGGTTGAGTCATGCCCTGAAGTCTAATTTGTTCAATGTGATTGAAGAATTAAGTTTTAAATACAGTTTCAAATTGACATTTGAAAATAACTTGAGTCCGATTTGCTCAAGGAGCAAAGGAATATTGGTTAGTTGTTGCAAATTATAACAGTGAGTTAGTTAAATTGCTCCCACCCTCCTGAATATCTTCCCTGTTGCATCATCATCTTTAAAATGAACTCTGAAACATAAAACAGGTGTACACAGCTTCCTATCTTCAGGAGGGAGTTAGAATTTGATCATTCAAAAGCAAACCAGGACAATTACAGGATGCTAATTGCAGAAATCAACCTCAAAAAAAAATGTAAAGATTTTACTGTCTCAGCTGAAAAATGGTATCAATCCAATAAAAACTTTCACAATGGGTATATAATCTCCTGTTATTTATCAACTGCATGCAAACAATTGGGAGTTTTACTCAGTTTTATAACTTTGCCTCTCACAGTGTGAGAGATAGTAAAAAATAAATAAGTAGAATTAATTTGGAAAAATCACAAAAATGCATTCCAATAATATAACAAACATATAAACAATAAGCTTTGTCTTTGAATGACAAAGAGCACAAATCTTAATTTTTTTTTTAATCACTTATTTCCTTATTCCAGGAGTGACAAACTGGCAGCCTGCAGGCTGGACGCATCATGGGCAGGACATGCCTATCCCAGGTCCACAAATGGGAAATACATGTATTAGCAATGTGACACCTGTGCCCTATTCAAATTAAGCATCCCCCCCCTTTTTTTTTTGCTTTTCAATTCAAATTTCTATGACAAGAATGTAAAAACAACTTGGCTTGGCCATTTATTAATTTTCATTATCTTTCTAAAAATTAAATGCATGTGAAGCTGCTTTGAAATAATTTTATTTTGATGCCAATAGACACAATCTTTCCCCCATTTTTAAATGTGCTTACTAGCTTGGATGGAATGACAAGGCTTCAAATGAGAGGTAGGAGAAAGAAAATATGTACCTTGACATATTCTGCAAGTTTTAAGTTTCTGCAGTTTCCAAATTGTTTAAGAATAAGTTCCACTGAAATCAAAGAAGCTTCTTTCAAAGAATATTTTCAATATTTCATTTGAATGCAAAAATACTTTGGGTGACTGGGGTAATGGAATATCTGTTTTAATGTGAAAGCTCAAAACTGTTTTATTTTACCACTGTGTAAGGACTATGAGCTGCTACTAGGAGTTTCCATGGATAGTTTCCATTATCCTTCCATAAATCTTTTATTATGAATGCAAGTTCATTTATCGACTTACTAATTAGCTTAATAATATGCATTATTTTGACACAATCTATCTTGTTTGGATTATTTGCTTGGATTGTTCTACTCTGAATAATCATTACTATCATTACCCTATACTTTTGAACAATAACTATTATGCTGTGGTATTAGACAATGCACTTGGAATCCTGCTGAACAATATATGTTTGTTATATCCATGAAGGTGATCTAATGCAGCAAAATAATAACATCATGATGATTTTTGGGTTACTATAAGCAAACTCCCTCAGAGTCTGTCACGTATGTCCTACAAAAGCTAAGATCCTACTGGTGAGGATAAAATTCTTATTTTGGAGCAACATAATTTTCTTAAGCTGTCGGACAACATTCCTTTGCACTGATTCCCCAAACACCTTATCCTCCTTGACCTCTTAGTTGCTTCTTTTTTACTCTCCCTTGTTCAGCTCCCATCACAGCGTAGGTGTCTATGAGTCAGTCTGCAGCTGTTTGCAATAGGAGCAATACTTCCTCTCTCTTCATTCTGGTTAGTATGTTCAAAATCCGTTTTTGGCAGTTTACTATTCTTTTTCATATCTGAAGTTGGATCCTGGTTAGCCATTCCTTCAACAGGATAGAGTGGGATAGGGAGAGCCAACTTTCCTTAAGGAAAATGGGAAAGTGATTTGTTTCTCCAGCTCTGCAATGCATCTCCTAATGTTGAGAGGAACTCTACCTTCAATTGCACCGAGCTTGCTGCTTCAAGGAGGCTGTAGGCTTTTATTCCCAGTGAGCTCAATGCAGCTGTTATTTTCCCTTACAGTACTTTCAGTGTAGCCAAAATCATTGGGGTGGAGAAGTTAAAGCTTCCCTGGTGATTATAAAATGCAGCAAAGTTTGGATATTTAACGAAGTAATGTGCTGTTGGATGATTAGCACACTAAATAGAGAATTTGTACTGAATACTCCCAGGGATTAGGAAAACAGATGAGAATGATGCCACAGCACATGATGATTTAGCAAAGGATATGGTATAATACATAGGAGACATGGAGAACTGGAAACAGAAGTGTATGTGCCTCATTTGGATAGCAACTCCAGTTTCTTACATAGTTTAACCCCACACTATAGTCCTACATTCTGCTGAAACTTAGGAGAAATCTAGTTTTCTTGAAATTATTTTTTGTTTTTATGCATTGTACACAAAAAAATGCACATGTATTGTTTAAAGAGAATAAAATTGACTGTGCTAATAAAAAACGCTGCTAGCATTTTTATATATTAGCAAAAAGCTTTTAAGGTAGAACAAGATCTATGAGTTAAATAGCTTAAATCTGAACATAGTCTTCTACTTCTCAGTTGGCATGCTTTCCGGCTTCCTTTCAGCCCCCTCCAACTTTCCCCTCATCCAAATGATTGAGAGCCAAAAAGATTAATGTAAGTTGCTAAACTAAAAGCAGGTTGTCTGAACCTTTTCCCCCTAAAGCGATAGGATACAGTTTCAAGTGAAATCTCTGAAGAGGAGAAGGAAATGACTTCAGGCAAAGTTTAATCACAGTTCTGTGAAACTAGGTATGGTGTTTCTCCTGTGTAACCTTGCTTGCTATGCTTGCTTAAGCTTAATGCAATAGCCAATACAATCCTGCTTTTAGGGTACAATCCGCAGCACATTTTTGGTGGGCTTCAGCAGATAACTTGTTTCTTTCTTATTCTATGAGAATCCAAAGCATTTCCTAAGTTTATCTTTTAAAAACAACCCCCCCCCCCAAAAAAAAAGAAATATGCTTTCTTTTTAGTTTTATTGCCAGATATTTCATTGCCAACATTTTAGAGACTGTGAAGTTTAGTGTGACTGAAGGACTGGAAAACCAATAAATATTTCTGTTATGTACCATATAGATATGAGTCTAACAGACATGTAACTATGCCTACAACATGGATAATTTGCTTTTAAAGATTGTAGGAGAGAGAGAGAGAGAAAGACAGACAGACAGAGACACACAGACACAGACACACAGAGAGAGAAAGAGAGAAGAGAGAGAGGGAGGGAGAGGGAGAGAGAGATATTTGTTTTTCAAATCACTTTCCTTTTTTGAAAAAAGAAAGCAAGAAAACCTCTGTAGTTAAAAGGCTTCATTCTGAAAAGAGATTCTCTTCACGGAGAAGGCAGACTTAGAGCAAGGAACTAATTATTTCTGAGGGAAAAGCTTTTGTTAGAGCAATTGGCGATTTGTGCTAAAGGAAGGAACAATGCTTAATAAGGGAAGAAATATCACATCTCATTTACAGAGAAACAAAAATATTACTGGGGACCTGTCATGGATAAAGAGAAAGAAAAGTAAATAAATCGCTGATCAATTGATTGCATGTACACTGCTTGCAGCCCAACCATTGATTGCAATTAGCAATAGCAATAGCAGTTAGACTTATATGCCGCTTCATAGGGCTTTCAGCCCTCTCTAAGCGGTTTACAGAGTCAGCATATTGCGCCCACAGTCTGGATACTCATTTAACCCACCTCGGAAGGATGGAAGGCTGAGTCAACCCTGAGCCGGTGAGTTTTGAACCGCCGAACTGCAGCTAGCAGTTAGCTGAAGTGGCTGCAGTACTGCACCACTGCACCACTGTATTTGGAAATTTAAAACTTTACAATCAAATAGCCAACAGCCCAAAGCAACAATTAATATTCATACAAAGAAGGCCTTCATAATCAAGAATATAATGCACATATTTCTGTAGTTCAATTCAGTTCACTATTTGATATTCAAAAGAATATGCAATATTGTATTTGTTAAATGGACTTATGCAAAGTATAAGCCTCTAACTCTGTATTACGTGGTTCTAACCAAGTCCAGACTTTTAGAACATTATATTTCCATTTGGGTGGTTTGTGAAAAAAGTTCTGACCTAAAATATTTTGTTATTTGTAAAAGCAAATATTTTCTTAGCTGGAATTGGAAGGGGCTGTTTCCTTTCACAGGAAGTAAATCATAAGCTTTGCCTCTAAGCAAATGGGAAGGAGATACCAGTTCCTGGATGTCTCGCTCATCTGTAGTTGTCAGAAAATGACATTAAAAGAAATAAAACAAACTGAATCATGGTCCCAATATGGCTCCTCCCCCTCCCTCCATCTACATCAGTTACAAGCTTGACACTGAAGATGTGATTTAAGCTGAGCATCAATGCAATGCCATATATTTAGAAAAGCTTTGGGCCTATTCCAATCATTAGATATCTTAAATGTATTTATTGCACTGTTGTGGCGACCCACTTTTAACAAAGAACCCTTTGAATAAATGAGGAAGGAAGGAAGGAAGGAAGGAAGGAAGGAAGGAAGGAAGGAAGGAAGGAAGGAAGGAAGGAGCAAGCATTTGTGTTAACAAGAAGCTACATACCATTTTCTTTATGAACAAAGGCTCCCTGAGGAGATTCTGGGATACCTTTCCAGATTGTGATTGATTTGGGATAACCTGTGTCCATAGTTCTTATATCTTCACTGTATCTCCAATACCTGAGAGAAAGAATGAGGTTAGAATAAATTTTATGAATGCCTTTTTTTCAGTGTGTGAAATGAAGTACTATGTGAAATGATAATATTAGGGCAAGCTGGTTATTTCTATTTAAAGATATAGTTATAAATAGTAATAAAGACATTTAAACATTTGATGATTGAATACATGTTTCCAATAAGTACATAAAAGATTAAAGATTAATCTATCCTGAGAACCAAATCAACGAGTAGTTTTATATAATTGAAACAGTTATGATACTTAGGAGTTAAATCCAGCCCTACAATGATGAATTTATACCAATGCTTTATTCAAAATTTTAATCACATTCTGAGTTAAGGTTCCCATAACACTTCTAATTCTATGTTGTACTTTTCAGAGTCTTTTTTTAAAATTCCATTGTGCAATATTTATCAGCTCGAGCAGCTAGACTCCTTACATATCTTTATTTATAAGGAAATAACACACCATTTAAAAAGAAAAAGAAAATTAGATTGCAGTCTTATATATAAGAAGTAAGTCTCACTCAGTATTTACAAGAAAATTTATTGAATTTTCTTAATAAACACTTTTTTCTAAATTATTTATATTTTTAAAAAGGAGGTTTTTTTTTTACTCCTATAGCTTCCTCCCCTCAGATAGTAAAAAAGATTACTCCTGGCCTTAAGTACATCTCATTAATTAGATATTCTATATATTTATCTCTCCACATTTATGTCTATCTGTATCTGGTATACATACAGTAAGAATGCAATTTGCAACTGAAAGCATTTAGTCTTATCCTCGTAAATTTGCAATACACCTTATTTATGCAGTTCTTAAGAAGATAGATTGCCTTATTAACTGGGAGCAGAATCCTGCTTTTCTTATTGGCCTCAGAATATCTACATGTAATGAGCTCTGAAACCCTAATCAAAAGAAATATCAAATTCAGTTTCAGAGATTCTTTGTCAGTATCCATGTACATTGGGAGAAGTTCTATATAAAAGCTCTATTTGCTAAGAAACATTTCATAGGAAAAAAACATTTTTTTCAAAAAAAAAAAAAAACAGGTAATCCCTTCCCTTGGACTGCAACAATATCTTAGTAACACAAACCAGACATATGACTGCAATATGCTCACATTCGTTTCTTCCTAACTCGATGATGTAATTTCTTGATCTACATGCAAAGGGTTGTGGTCTGCATCCATAGTGCTTTACAATGTTTATATTTCAAAGGAATTTGAGGTATAATTGATAAAAGTAACTCTCTAAGCTTTTAATAGGGCTTTGTATGGCTGTGAAAGTTGGATCATAAGGAAGACTGAGCACCAAAGAATGGAGGCCTTTGAACTATGGTGCTGGAGAAGACTCCTGCGAATCCCTTGGACTGCAAGGCAATCAAACCGGTCACTCCTAGAGGAGATCAACCCTGACTGCTCTTTAGAAGGCCAGATCCTGAAGATGAAATTCAAATACTTTGGCCACCTAATGAGAAGGAAGGACTCACTGGAGAAGAACTTAATGTTAGGAAAGATTGAGGGCAAAAGAAGAAGGGAACGACAGAGATGAGGTGGCTGGATGCCACCGAAGCAGTAGGCGTGAACTTAAATGGACTCCAGAGGATGGTAGAGGCCTGGAAGGCCTGGAAGAACGTTTACCATGGGGTCACGATGAGTCAGACACGACTTCACAACTAACAACAAAAATTTCCAAGTGGGAACTGCAGAAAAGAAAGCATCTTAGCACTGCATTGCTGCCTAGAATAAAGGTCCATTATATTCATGTTTTGAAAAATCATGGAAAAGAATTTATTTTTGCATCAATTAAAACAACTGGGGAAAAATAGTTTTTGGCATTTTTTCTATGCACAGAAAAATGAAAAGCTCCATAGAATACCAGGTAGTTACTATGAGGAAAAATAAAATTATGAAGTTTGGAGATTTGTATAATATGACTCATTGCATTATAGATCTTTCAGTATTTTTCCCTTGCTTTATTCAAGGCATATTCTTGTTATTTACAGATGCAGTAATTTTGAATGCAAAAAAAATTGTCATGTTAAAGAAATGCACAGTTTCGAGAAATTAAACATTCCTTTCATTATATACAAGCAGTGAGTGAGAACCAGCAACAGTCATTTCAATGCTTAAAAAAGGCAGAAATAGAAGGTTGAAATACCTGCAAAGCAGATATGTAAGACTTTTAAGATCAAGGATCAATTAAATTTAACATGGTTTGAATAGCAGAATGCACATAGGTGAAAGTTAATTGCAGAGATTGGGTTTCTTCTCACCTGTTTTATAACTCTATGATGCCTATTTTATAACATACAAGACAGTTGTTATATGTTTCATTGAAATGGCTAAAAACAGTGGTGTCAATGTTTAGCATTCACAGTCTTTCGAGGACCACAGAACAATGGGGAGGCAAATGGGAGTGACTGCCATGACCAAAAGATGCAAAACAATCCAATAAGAGGCAGAGGAATAGCAAGTTGAAATCGATATATAATTCAATAATTCAAGAGGTGTGAAGACCCAAATGTCTGCCTCCTGCTTAGTTGAATAAATTTAAGATTTATGCAGGGAACATGCTCTTGCATTTGTTTGATTCTTTGCGATTTGCTTGTCTGTCTGTCTGTCTGTCTGTCTGTTCATCCATCCATCCATCTGTTCATCCATCCATCCATCCATCCATCCATCCATCCATCTAGCCATCCATCCTCATTTAAACTAAAGTTTACTTTATTGTCATTGCACTTCGTAAAATGAAATTAAGTGCCACCTTCAGTGTACATTATAACTATAAAAATAAAAACACAAACACACATCCTTCACATCTTATAATAAATTAAAATTGAAAACCTGCATTGCAGGTTTAATTGCATTAATATTGCACTTTACTGTAGAATTCAATATACTGCCCTGGGATAGAAGCTGTTTTTCAGCCTATTTGTCCTTGTTTTTATTATCCTGTACCATCTGCCAGATGGTAATAGTTAAAAAAAAGGCGCCCAGGATGAGATGGATCTTTAAGAATGTTTTGAATTTCCTTAAGGCAGCGGGGAGCTATAAAGCTCTTCCAAAGAGGGGAGAGGCAACCAATGATCTTCTGGGTAATGACATTGACCCTCTGGAGTGCTGTCCTACCTGTCACTATGCAATTGGAAAACCATACACAGGTGCAATAAGTTAAAATACTCTATGGTGCAGTGGTAGAAGGTCACCATAGAGAATATTTGAAAGAAATACATTGTGTTGAAAAGCTGTGAAGCTTCTAATATAATCTGCAAAAAAAAAGTGCTTCAGAGCACTGGAAATTACCTGCAATGTCTACATCTTTTCTCAGGATCACCTGGAAGTAGCAGGAAAAAGATGCTGCTAATTTAAGGTATCGCAGATTGGTGCTACAATCTTCCCAACATATTCCTCAAAGACTGAAGTCAAAATGTTATCCAGCAATACTGTATGGTTTCTCAGGTCTATCTTTCTCCTGGGAGGTCAGAACACCTTTTCACAGCCTTTGCAGGAAGGCAATTTTCCTCCTTTGGCTTTGTTATCACCTTCTGCCTCACTTTTTTATCCCTACCAAAACTTCGCAACTAAAGAAGCAACAGTGGGCTGTTCTCAGTCCAGAAAGAACTTTGTAAGAGGCTTATATGTGCAATTAAAAACAGTGGGAGAATTCAACCTATATTACATTAAGAAGTAAAAAAAGTGGGGGGATATAAACAATATGTGCTGAAAAGCTTAGTGTGATATGGCCTTATTCCCACTAAGTGGTCAATATCCTGTAATAGCTCAATTATCTTAGCATGGCTGGTATTTTTCAAATCTCCTCCTTTATACACTTTATTGCATTTATGACCTGCTGGGTCTCATTATGCTTGTTCTGGATCTAAAAAGTAACCTTCTCACCAACAGAAGTTTTTTCTGTTATTTTCCCTTGTTTTTTTTTCTTTTTGGACACAGTTTTTTTCCTCTTTCTCATCACTGTATTTTAAAGAAGACCTCAACTTTGTAAAATTGTCAATGGAAAAAATTCAAATGTATAATACCTCCAATCTCAAACATACAACTAGGATGCCTAACATTTAAATAGTCCTCAAAGCATGTGGACTGAACTAATATATTAAATATATTAATATTAAAATAATATTCACATCCATAACAAGCAGATTATAAAAAGTGTTTTCTCCTCCATTGAAGTTGATGGCAATTTGCTTAATGAACTTCAGCTTCCCATTTGCTGCCTGTTTTCTGTCCACACAATTGTACACTCTGAAGCAGGGGTCCCCAATCTTTTGGACCCCAGGGACCACTAAATTCATAATTTTAAATCCTGTGGACCACTAATATGATCTGCCTAATGACTGGCTGAGTGGGCAGGTCACTGAGTGGGAGGTCATGTGACTGAGTGGGTATGGCCAACTTGATGGCGCCTCATTGGCTTCTACTTGCTCCTCCCCTCCCAGCCACTTCTCACCTGCCTGCCCAGGCTCCTTATGGCCCCAACAGAAAGCAGTTGCTGGAGCTAAGCAGCCACCATGAGAAAGAGTTGGCAAAACCTCTGGCTCAGTTCAAATTGGATCTGACCAAGAAGGAGGCTGAGCAGAAGAACCTCACCAAGGATTATGAGCATAGGCTTTCTAAGCAGATGAAAGACCTTTAGGACTGCAAGGCCAGGTACCAGGACATGGAGGCTAAGTGGGCTGAGATGGCCAGCCAGTTCCAGGCCATGATACATTCCCACTATAAAAAGGCCCTCCAGCTCTTTTCCTCCAGTGGTGCTTCCTTCCAGTCTTACCTTCAGCTTCCCCCCGTACCAGGAGGCTGAAGCAGACCCCAAGTCGGAATTTCTGCCCTGTTTCATTTCTAAAAATTGGATTGCTATCCTCTTAATAAAATCATGCAAGTCAAACTCAAACAAGAAAACAAATTGGTGAGATTGTTGAAAGTAATGCAAGATTTGACCAATGTTGAAGTTAGAAGGCAGAATAGACAACTGCACCTGTAAGTATCCCAAAGTCAAATGACCATCTATATAAGCGCATCTAGTATAACTAAACTGGATTAATCTTTACTGCTCAACACTAAGCAAATGATAGACAGAGCTCAACTAAAAAAATAGGCAAACTGTAAAAAGTTTGATTTAATTGAAGACAACGTTCCTTATGTTCCTTTGGAAGTAAATTAACAGTATATCCATGCTGTTAGATTTTCTAGTCATTAGTGCAGGCTCACGATTGCAGATCTCCACTTATGTCTTTCTCCTATCTCCAACCCATGTAAATGCAATTTTCACCCTTTTTTCTTGTTCCAGGTTGAAAGTACTGACTTCCTACTTGTGCCAGCTCCAGTGCAACTATGTGGTGTGCTTTCTGTGCTTTATTTTGTTCTAAGAAACCTTTGAAGTTTGATTGGCAATCATAACCCTAACCCTAACGGTAGAAATGCCAGCTTTTCTTCAAGAACACCTAATGAAGTTTTCATTACAGTTGTAACATTTGGTAGACATATAGCATGTTCCCAACTCAGTTTGGAACCTGATAGAAATATGTTGTTGTTTGTGTGTGATTTTTTTTAAAAAAATACTATTTTTCCTTTCCTATGTGCTACCTCTTTATATGCCTTTTTTTTAAAAAAAAAAAAAAGTCCATCAACAATGTACTGGTGGATTAATTAAGTAAAGAAATGCCAACTGGAAAAGTATATAGGTAACTCAAGGGAAGAAAATAATAATTTAAAAAAACAGCTGTGCAATTCTTCTACATTTCAAACTGGGGATACTTCAAATATTATATGAACCAAACGTCCAAAATAAAACACAAGCAGCAACAAACCTTCCTGTAGAAAAGCTGACAAAATACAACAAAGAATACTTATTTTAAAGGTTTTTTTTTAGCCTGGCTATATGTATAACTGAAACTTTAACATCATATATAAAATTAATGTCAGCCCTAGAAGCCACCTTTCTTGTTGGAGCTTCAGGGTTGCCACATTTAGTACCTGGGAAAATGAAAGGGGGGATTGCAAGGAGTGGTGGAGGATTAGCCATAACAACATTTATTTCTCTGGGAATCAAGGACATTCGGCCTGCACCTGGATGGGAGTGACTGGGGGTTGTCTCCAGTTGGGACGGTGAATTGATTGGACCATGTGATGGACTTGTGGGTGCAGGGGATGGATCTTTGACTTTCTTTTCGGCAGGGAAAACTCAGAACTCTCAGATTCGGGTTTTCCAGATCCACCAATACGATATCTTTAATAAAATGGAACTTTGAGGAACTTCAAGCCTCAGAAATTTCTTTCATTGGGTGTGTTACTTGGAATGCTGACATTTAATTTTACTCTGCATATTCATATATTTATATCTGTGTTTATTTGAGTAAATCTTAACTGCACAATGCTCAGCAGCAAAATGATAAATATTAGTGTTGTCATCGGAAACACTAATAGTGCCAAATAAATATTCCATATTTCTGAATATGTATTAATACTAATAATGAAGGAGAACAGCAAGGCATGTAAATAGTATGGTTGTTCCTTCCAGAATGAACACACTCACCTGTCTCCTTTGAAGAAGTAGGTTTTCCCAACATCCTCCCACCAAATTGCTGAATCAATACCATGGGGAGGAATCCCACTTCCTAATGATATCAAATCATGAGGATACCCTGGTTGGAGGGTGGTATCTTTGAAGATCCAGAACTTGTTACCTGTGCAAGAGAAACAAAACACTATATTAAGCTTTCTACAGAAATTCTGACTAAGAAGCTGAAAGATTATTTTTTACCAGAGCTCAATGTGTTGCAATCTTGTAATGACATAAATAGGATGAGGACTAGGTCCATGACACAAATACATAGATGGGCCAAAGAGTCCATATTATATTGCTATGTAGCTCAGTGGTGCATTTCCAATTTTTTTTTACTATTGGTTCACTTGCGCGACGCTTCTGTGCATGCGCAGAAGTATCCGGTTGGGTGGGCAGAACCTTCCACCACCGTTACTACTAGTTCACTCGATCCAGGCCAAACCGGGAGCAACCGATCTGTGATGTAGCTGCAACCGTCTTGGTGGATTGTAGTTTCAGCTGGCTCTTCTATTTTGCAATATTCTGCAAGTTTCCATGAAATGGATAACTTTGCCAAAACATGTCCATCTTTAGAATTTCACTTATCTCCAAAAACCCAAATTTTTATGCAGCCAAACAGAAGCAAGTTGTCACTTTATAGGTCAGACATGCTCCAATTGCATACTACAGGATATATTTCCTATACCTGTTGCTTTAGAAACTGACAAGTATAAAAATGGGACCCCAAACACTTATCCTTATGCTTAGTGAGTTATATAGGAGGCCTTGCTACATGAACACATATTCACCCTTAGGCACTGTTTTCTATCAACAGTTTGAAATGAATTTTTGTTTCTCCCTATAGACTAAGGATCAGATCTGTGCTAGAACCATTGTGACAGAAAAACATGAAAAATATTTCTATTTTATAGATGTTCCACAGTAGTATTATATAAAGGATAAAAAAAGAAAATGCAAGGAGGAAAGGGAAGGGAGAAAGGGAAGGAAAGTCTTTTTCTGATTTACAGCGTCTCTTTTTAACACACATTTAATTAGGAAATATGTTAAAGCTTTATTCATTTGCATGCTGAGTGGTAGAGTAAATCTTTCATCAACTTCTCTATCATCCACTTTTTTTTTTACAAATGCATCCCTTTCTATTCAAGACTTCAACATAATCACTCAAAGACCTCTTCTCAAAATTCTCTCTTGAAAATAAAAAGTTTTGTTACACCTGTTTTCTTGCAGACAATAAACCTTGTATTCGAAATACCTTGCTTTATTTGCATGTCTTTGTAGAATATGATTAAAAGGAAGAAGAAAGGAAAGGCATAATAGCATCCATTACAACAGAAGTAAACAGCATTTGGTGGTATATTAAATCACAATATAGTTTTCTTATACTGCACAAAGGAAGGAAGGGGAAGGAGGGACAATTCACCTTGACCAAAGAAGCAGGCTATATTCAGAAACCTTTTCTTTTGCATCTCAAGGATCCTAGAAACATACTCCTATTCCAAAAATATTATTTCAGTAGAGCATAATCACATTCAGGGTGGGGAGGAAACATTTTAGAAAATATCCACTGCAGATCAAGGATTTTCTAGTCTCATTGCTGCACAATTTCCTAAAGGTACTCTTAAAGACAAATCTTTGTGAATTATTAAAAGATCCAGTGAAAACCCAGGCCATTTTTTTTTCTTAAGAATTGACACTGCAAATTCATTTCATATTAAGCTATTGGCTCCCTTTACCAGTAAAATTGATACTTCAGCTTTTGGTTAGCAATTTTTCTAAACTGTATACTGACAATAGCTAATGCTTGTCCAGTTTCCTTCTTGGTGGGTTTCTAGGTGGGTTTAAGCTGGGGCCCTGTCCAACCACTGAGCCTTGAGCTCTTCGCAAGTGGGCTGCAGAAGCAGTGGGCAGTGGGCAAGGACGCGAGCAGTGGGTGACCACTTGTACAGTGGACTTGTGCAAATGGAGTTCCATCTGTGCACGCTTGCCTGCCACTCATGCAGAATCATCCCCTCCCGCTGATCCTCAAAGCCAGAAAGGGGCTCTGGATTTATGGATTGAAATGAACAAATTTTAACAACTACAATAAATTTCTTAAAATATTGATTTTTTTCAGTCTTTTTTTTTAAAGAAACTTTGGAGGAATTTGGAAGGCCAACTACTTCCACTTCCCCCTGGCTGAAATCATGTCCCTAAAATGTAACTTTTGTTGCGAAATGTTGACAATATAAATTTAGGAATGCTCAGAATAAACCAGCTTTATCTGTGGGTTGTACAACTCTATTTTAAAATAAAATGGAATTGGTGGTGGGTCTCTCATGTTTAGTCAGAACTTAAATAACAGACAGGATGTCCCAAGGATGTGGTTGTTTTTAAAAGATGTTTCTCTTCTCATCTAAGAAAGTTTTTCAGTTCTGAACTTGAGCTGAAGAAGCTTCTTGCATGAAAAGTGAAACGTCTTCAAGGAAAAACAAAATCCAGTTGCCTTTTGAAAAAGCACCTTTGGGACAACCATGGCTGATGAATGACTGAGAATCTCCATAGACATTTAACCAATACAATCTTCTCCACCCAAGAACTCACATGAGTATTCAGAAGCTTCATCTACATTGTTTTCTTAATCTGCTCTACTCTGTCCTTTTCTAGATGGATACACTGACCTTGATTTCAACTCACTGTAGTCTAATGTTCTAAGCATGCAGACATTCTTTTCTACATTATTTAAGAAATACAAAAACCCACCCACAAGACTTTGTTTGAGATCATACAGAATAAAACAGAACGTTTAAAATACAGTATGATCTTTCTTTTTGTTGTAAATTGTTGAAAACATTGAAGAGTTGGGTGGCCTTGAAATTAAATTAAATAAACAAACAAACGGCTGGAAAATTGGCTTGGTGAATCTCAGAGTCCTTGAAACCTTTGATTTATATATGAATGTTATTATCTATGGAAAATAGATAATATAGCTAGAGCTATATGCTGCTATATGCTGATATATTCATTCCCAGTGCTTGGGCTTGAATCAACTGTTCCTTAATCAGCCTTTTTTCCCTTTGTATTAATTTCTAGGTTGCTGATGGATTTCAGGAACATGGCTGTTTTATTTCTGGATGCATACATTGTACAATTCATCCTAACATGTGTAAAATCATGGAAATAGAACAGTCTTGTTAACCTTCCATTATAGAAGCATTATAAAGTAATGGAATTATATAATTCCGATCATTTCTTTTCCTCTGCCATTTAACTCTAAAAAGATTAAACTTTAAAAGGTAACTGAATATATCTTACTTTGAAACTGGTGAACAATGTCAACAGTAATTACTTATTTGCAAGTTTTCTCTTGGGTTCACACTGAGATATATTATGCATGCACTAGATAAAGGGTTTATTTTGCCTCGGCTGTCAACATTATCTGTAGTGCAGACTATATACAAGAAACCCAAACAGAACTGAAGCTTTTCTTAAAAGAAAAGTTTATTTTTTGTTTCTTAAGCTCAAGAAGTCAACACTGACAGATTTCGGTTGAAGGATGAGGTCATGAATAGAGAGCCATATTTTGGATGAGTTTGAGTAAGGAAACTGAACAAAAGCTTTCACATTCAGAACTGAATGCTAAAAGGATTTAAAGACAAGAAACAACCCAAAACTGAACTGAAGTTAAAGAATGAAACTGGGCCTAATTCAACCATTATGCTACACATTTCTGCTAGGTGGGTTCTATATAAGACATATTTTAAATTCTGCATGATTTTCCCTTTTGCGAAGCAAGTTGAATAGGTACAGCATACTATTGTTATGCATCTTAGTTTTCAACTTGCATTATTATATGTACATGTATTTTCCAAAAAAAAGGTCACAACTATTTCCTCTATAGTATAAATCTGTTGAAAAGCACAAAATATTGTCAATTAAAAATAACTAG
This sequence comes from Thamnophis sirtalis, assembly GCF_051295495.1. Taxonomy (NCBI): domain Eukaryota; kingdom Metazoa; phylum Chordata; class Lepidosauria; order Squamata; family Natricidae; genus Thamnophis; species Thamnophis sirtalis. Next base: position 128,197,898 of record NW_028261382.1, on the reverse strand, counting down.
AATCTATGTATCTGACCTGAAAGGTAGATTTAAGTGACAGTAGGTAGTACAATGCATAAATTAAGTCTCAGTTTAATATTAGGTGAACACTACGAACCAACAAGTATAAGCAAGTAACAGTTATTCCTGACCAAATTACTGTTCAGGTTGTATAGGAGGGATCACATACCTAGCTAGGTTATTATTTTTCTTATATCATAAATATTGGCATGGTTCATTTCATTACTGTTGCAGCATCTTCCTCTATTTTATAATTAGGCATTATTTGATTCTTATCCATATCCTGTCTGTATATTTTATCTTGCGAAATATATCTGTCAGCAATGGCATCAACAGTGTTGAGAGTCATGACAGCTGGGGTGTGAATTTTTCTACAATTTTTATTTTGCTGCATTTAGCTTGGTACAAGTTTTAATGTGGCAGATGCCTTTGGCAGTTCACTTTTCGCACTGTTTAAAATCTGTGTCACACTAAAAGAACTTCACAATCTTGTAGAGCTAATGTTTAAAAAGCAGTTACATACTTCTGTAGCATTTCTTGTTCCTTTTCAGAAGAGAAAGCAGTCCTGAATCAAATAAAAGAACATCACTGCCTTTTAAGAAATTATTCATATTATACCACCTATTTGCAGAAAGTTTGGGCAGTATGGCCATAAGGTACTGTTGAAGGTTATGAGCCAAGGTGGCGCGGTGGTTAAATGCAGCACTGCAGGCTGACTGCTAGATCAGCAGTTCAGCGGTTCAAATCTCACCGGCTCAGGGTTGACTCAGCCTTCCATCCTTCCGAGGTGGGTAAAATGAGGACCCGGATTGTTGTTGGGGGCAATATGCTGACTCTGTAAACCGCTTAGAGAGGGCTGAAAGCCCTATGAAGCGGTATATAAGTCTACTGTTATTGCTATTGCTATGTCATATAAAAGTTTTAAAAAGACTTTACTAAGAGATTATACTTTCAAGTGAGCTGTCAATTTTTTTGATTTTGGTACTCAAATATCAATGGAAAATATAAGATACATAAAATGTTTACACACACAGAAACACACAAACACACTTTCTAAATTTTGAAATTAAATAAACCTTTCATTTTATAGAAAGACCATGCATCTTAAGATGGGCTATGACATAATACAAATCTAGTATGCATTCAAGAATTTTATCTGCTCTATCAAATTTTCTATTAGTTAAAAAAATCTGTTTAAAAACTCCCTTGTTATGATTTTGTAATCTTGTGGGTATACTGTATACAGTATATAGCAACTGCTATATCCTTTTGTATGAATCTTCTTAAAGTATATATTTTTTGTAAAACATATCTAAAACAACTCTCTCAAATGCATGCAATTTTGGATTCAGCTTATCAATCAGTAAATATTTTGAAGTAAATGTTTGTGGAATCTTCATTCTGGAAAAGATCCCAGTTTAATTAAACAATTTTCTTAGAAAAAAAGGATAGTAAGTTTCTACTGCATTCCTAATTTGAAATTAGATCTAAAAGATGAGCCATTGTATCACACTAAAGTTACAAAGTAAATTTATTCTGAGTTACACACAATCTCCATAATAATGCTGCATAATATTTAACTTTAATTAAACCCATTATTGCACTGTATGTGTATCCATATACTCATATATACTACATATATCCTAAACTAATTTCACATTACTACCTGGTCATTTTGCCAGTACAAATAAAGTGAAATGATGTTTGCTCATGAATATACATGTATACCTTCTCCAGAGAAAATTTCACTTACAAAATATGTCTCGTGTCTCTTCTTTTCTGCCCCAAAATAAGCACCATGGGAGATGACTTACCCACTTACCTTAGGGCCCCAACAGCCAGGCCTCCCATGCCCTGACACCTATTGTGCCTATTATGTCCAACCATGCCTGTGCCTCGCCCCACCTTGTACAACCAGATGGTGGACAGGTTTTAACTGGGAATTATTTTGGGGATAGGGTTTATATTAGGCACAGGCATGAAAATCAGGATAGGGCTTGTTTTCACGATAGGTTATATTTACGGGGAAATACAATGTCTGTGCGTGCGTGTGTGTGTTTGTGTGTGTGTGTCATTCCAGATTTCATATATTCTTTAAGAAAGCTTCTGCAGAAAGGACTTATTAAAACATTTAATGATCCCATGGAGTTCAAAGGATAAATGAAAATCATTTCTGAGTAAGTATAAACAAAAATCAGTGGTACTAATAATACAAGAATAGTATTAAAATGAATAGCATTTTTTTCCCACTAGGCCATGATTTTTTGAAAATAAAAGATATAATTTAATAATACTTATAAAATGGTATTACTTATTTATGGCACTATTAGATTAGGCTACATTTCCATAAACTAGAAAGGAAAATTTATTTATATCAGAAATATTAAGATATGTACTATATATACATAGAAAGAAATACTTGATCAGATATCTGGCCCTTTTCCCAAAAATGAAAAAAAGAGAAACTCTTATTACTTATGACATCTTTTTGAAGGCTGGAATAGGTCCTCAAAATAGCAAAGACATTTTTCACAAAAATTAAACATCTGGAGCTGAAAGCATCCTGATTTTCTTAAAAGTCTGAAAACGGAAGATCACATCTACTGCTAAATTGCCTTAAAAGTTCTCCAAGTGCTCCCCAGGGAAAACCAAGCCAAACCAATTACACATGGCATGAATGAGGGGAATATATCAAATAGCAAATGTCTTTTGTTTTCAGCTTGGAACAAAACAATTCCTCTCGATACATTGGAATATTCTGAGCTGCGGCTGTTCTGTCAGAATAAACTCAAAACAGCTTGATTCTTTTTTCTTCTGATTAAAATTCTCAAAACACACTTGTTTTGGACTCAGAATCTTGAAATTTCTCTGTGGTATCAATGCTATATTCACAGTATAAACGCTAACAGTATGGAACCTTCTCTTCTATAAATCCTCTGGAGCTACCCATCAGTTTTGCTTCTTGCCTTGGTATGCAGCCAGGCAGTTTTCACTCTACCACCTATTTTCTAGGGAGCATCCTAGCACACAGACTCTACTGGTTTTGTCATAAATTAAAAGAAAATAGAAAGGGAAAAATTAAATAAATTATACAGCACTTATCTCCTATTCCTGTAATTCTGAGACATGTGGTCAATGAATTCCAACTCCTCTTTCAACCAAATTTCATTTTAATGTATGCCGAGTAGTGTACATTCAAAGTAACAATAAAGTTATTCTAAGTCTTCTGTCTACTCTACCCAAGAAGCTTTTTCAGTTCTAACTGACTGGTTGGGAATTGAAGGATTTATACTGTTTATACTTCACAGAATGTACACCTTTCCATTCCACACCAGTCAGTTAGAAGTGAAGAAGTTTCTTGGATGAGAAGTAAACATCTTCAAAGAAAAAACCCAAGAAAGTCCAGTTGCCTTTTGGAAAAATTATCTTTGGATCACTTCCTTAATTGCTTGGAGGAAAATCAATCTCACAAGAGATAAATGGAATCAAACTTTATTTAAAAAACGAAATGTAAACATTCCTTTCCAATTTTATGTAGTTTCATATAAAATAGTTGATAGTGGAGAGGAAAAAGGGATGATTAAATCAAGACAGCATCTTAGAAAAATCCATAATACAAAAAAAACCTCAAAACCAAATATAAATGACTTAAACACATTGAAGCAGTAATGAAATGTGGTACATTTTTTAGCTCTTTTCTGTTTTTCTACAATATGTGTTCTCAGCATTTTGTGTTCACACACCCTTATGTGAACTCTCCACCCATAATTAGCTGGCAAAAAGGTACCTTTCCATGTTAACTATTTATTAAGCAATAAAAATAAAAAGAAGTTTCTCAAAGCTGCACTACTTACATTCTTGGGGATAGAAGCCTTCAAGTTAGAGGGTGAAGAGAAATTCAAAGGTAGCCAGAGCAATTTTCAAGAGACTCCAGTACCACCCAGCATGCTGTCTTAACCAACCTTTAAGCTACAATGAGCCACTCATTATAACAGTTAAAGTTGAGAGTTTTCATCTAATCCCTTACTGTGTTGCTATAAATGTACCTTATTTAACAAATACTTTATGAGTAATTATATTCTACATGAGTTTTCAATCCCAGTGAACAGGTTGTAATGATAAACTAGTATTTATTCAGTAGAATGTATAATTTTCACATTAAACTCAAATTAGATGCATATTTAAAGTTTTAATTTTAGGCAACAGCTGATGCTTGGTGAAAAACTGAGGGTGGGGAGAGGAATACAAAAAACTTCATTGCACATGCCATATTTTTGGTCTTTATGAAATTTTTAATTACGAAGGAAATTTGCATGAGAACAGGAACATTGTTAATACTTCATTTCCCACATGAATTGGTAATGGCAGATAAATCACTATGTAACACAGATTACATGAAAAGCAAGACAAATAACTAATGCCCAATATAACTAATTCTGATTAAAATGGACATGGCATATGAAACAGGACACAGGGACACAGGATGGCACATGATCTCTCCTTCTCACCTATATAAAACTTTGCTCTTCTAAACTTTGGAAAAGTAACTTATTTGTTGGGTTCTTTCAAATGGGAGAAAGAAAGTTCATCAAGTAGTCGTAAGGTGACATAATTTTGTCCCCTAAAATGATCTTGGATATTGTACAATATAACTATGGATTAAAGTTAGCTACTGCAAATTGAACTAACTAATTTCTGTAATGACACACATGATATAAAGCACATTAAAACAGTCCAATTTAAAAATTGCCATTATTATCACTGCTCAGTAGGTAGGATAGAGATTTCAAAAATCAATAAAGTATAAGGATTATAATAGAAATTGGAAATGTATCCTTATGGCAAATGTAGTTGCAGTAAAAAAAAAAACTTTTGTTAATGTCTAGGATCTTACAAAATGTCATAATGTCAGAATGTGAAATTTTAGGAATAAGAAATCTTCTGAATGTTCCCTAACTTGAAAGATTTCACAGTTCCAATTCTCAGATGTGCATTACTTTATTAGAAATAAGCAAAATTGAATTTTACTTATTTACAGTTCACCATGTGACTTAGAAATAATGAATAAGAATAATTTAAAGTCTTTATGTTTCTTTGGTCAAAGTCAGTATTCACAGCTGTATCTAAAAAAATAATAGAACAAAGTAGTGTGTTATACTGGAAAGTAAAATATCTTTTCTAACAAATAAAAGGAGATGCAATTTAAATTAGGAATATTGTATTTGTATAATTGGGATTTCCTCCCACCCTCTTTTCATGCATTCAAACCAGAGGTGGTATTAGGCCAGTTCTGACAGGTTCTGGATAACTGGTAGCAGAAATTTAACCTGAAGCAGCTTTGGCTATCATTCAGAGAGATGTTTTATTTTGATCTAAACAAGTACTTCCTGTGCATGTTTATGTATTCAGTTAATAATATTTTCACTACATTTAATCTATCTATCTATCTATCTATCTATCTATCTATCTATCTATCTATCTATCTATCTATCTATCTATCTATCTATCTATCTATCTACCTACCTACCTACCTACCTACCTACCTACCTACCTACCTACCTACCTACCATCTATTCTATCTATCATCTCTTTATAGCCAGCCTTTCTTCCCACTTAGAATAATGATAAGATGCTAGTTTAACAGTTTCTTAGTAGAATTTTTATAATGAAAGCATTATTTTAAACTTCTTACCTTTAAAGAAAACAAAGTTCCCATCACTGTTTTCATAAACTGCATCAATGCTTGGAGGCAGTCCCCTCCAGAAGTAGGTAATCTGCATGGGGTATCCATCCATCACCCTGTTATTTCTGACTCGCCAAAACCACTGATCCTGGAAATAAGCAAATGAACTTCTGATGATATTTGGAGGCATCCGTAATTATCACAATAGTTATTGAGATACAAACTTTCATTAGCATTAAGTTGGACAACAATTTTTAATGTTTCTCTGCTTCTCTGCTTAGCCTTGGCATTCCCCACCACTACCACCACCACCAGTACAAACTGGAATAATATTTCCTACCCAAGTTAGAAAGGAAGATTATTTTCTTTATCTCTTCCCATTTTCATGACTTCACACTTAATCAGGGTGAATGCTTATAAACTTCTTGCAGACTTGGATTATGGGCCAATTGTAATTTGCATTAATTATGATCAGAGCAAATGGAAATACACTGTGAGATTTATTCTGAAGTTGAAGCAAGCTGCCTCTTTGAACAATTTTGTACAAAAGTTTGTACAATTTTGACTAAATTTATTCCTCCATCCCTTTTAATGTTGTGAGTTTTGTGTATATTTTTCTTTAATGTTTTTTATGGATACTTAATCTAATTCATTAGTTTGTTGATAAACAGTTTTATTTACAATACCTGAGGTATTAGCTTTATTTAAAAATATACATACATGAACACTTCCACATACTTTACCTCTGTAAATTTAGAAATTGCTGGTACAGTCTGTAATTGATCACACAATCTTTCTCTCATTTTTACAGTTTTACCATCTGTTGCATGCATAAATGATACTTGTATAGGTATTGATCAAAATAAAACAAACATATTAAATAACTAATGTTATTTTATCTTAACATTGATACAGTGACCCGTATGTCAACTACTAGATAAAGTTGCCACAATATTATACATTATTTTCCATATATTTGTTTCAACTTTTTGAAATCTTATAGATGAATAATAATCTTTTGGGCTATATGTTTTGATTATAAATACTAATCTATTCTCTCATTAATTCTCTCATTACTTTGAAAAACCTAAAAATGGTCTCTGTTGCAAAACATAAACCTTACTCAGAGACATTGACTGAGATGAGTGGCCATAGAAATTAAACAATGAATGAATGAATGAATGAATGAATGAATGAATGAATGAATGAATGAATGAATGAATGAATGAATATGGTTGAATGAATGAAACGGTTGAATTCATTGGTTAATATTGTGAATGCAATATTGCAGTTATCCCTCGTGTTGAACATCCTTTGCTTTTCTGGAAGAAGATGAGAGTAAGGTTGATTTGCCCAGCCCTGAATAGTACCAGAAAAAAAGACTGATAAAGAGAACAATATTGGTAGCTGTAGTAACTGCTCATATTTGTAAAAAATGGAATTATCTTCATCATGTTGAGATATGAATTTCTAATAGTATATTTTGATATTCACAAATATGTATTATATATTACAGTAATGCAAATAGTTCTTTGTGATGGATATTCTTAGGACATCCTTTACTATCCTAGTACACTTTAGATATACTACATTACAGGCCTGTATGGTAACCACAGACTAGAAAGGCATTTATAATTAGATAAATTAATCAGTGTCTCTTGCATGTGATAATGTATTTAAATAAAGCATGTTTGCAATTAGTTCCATGTGATAGTTTGATTGATTAATTAATTAATTAATTAATTACTGATTAATTCTTTAATTCTTTTCAAATAAAAGTTATAAACTTACAAAAACAAAACTTTAAATTGAGTAATTTCTATAAACAATTATGTTAAGCCTGACATACAATAACTGAGATCTTATCTGGGCTAAGCATCATATTCAGTTCAGTAAAGGAACAATATATGTGGCTCTGTAGATGTGTCTGTGGGGGTATGTAGATGAGAGTGGGGTAAACAGAACTAAGTACTCCTTGAAGTCCATTCATCAGTTTGCTATAGATATTCTGTTTTTTTGTAGATCCACAGTGTTCAAGGAAAACAACAAAACATTTTATGTTTTCTGTAGCTTCAGATGCATCTTTTAACTATTGATTTCCAAATTTGAAAGTGCTGAAGATATTGGTATCTTAGTGTATTCCAAGCCCAAATTATTAAAAACCATACTGATTTCTTTTCTTCTAAAATATTATTGAATCCAATTTCTTTTTTTAAAAAAAGTCTGATCCTTCTGTCTGGAATTCTAGGGATATTCATCTTCAATAAATTTACTTCCATTTTTCCCCAGCAGTCTCAGCTGTTAGTACATTTGAAAAGTGTATCAGTGTGCAAAATGTATTGGTATGAGCAAAGCACCTTTCATAAAGAAATCAAACAAACATTAATATTCTGAGGAGGGATCCTTTGCTTGTGCCAACTTGCTTTATGAAGCAGTTCAGGGGCTTTGCACATCCCAGATGCTTGTGGTATTTATTTACAGACTGTAGAAGAGTGAGGCATATATTCACAGTGAAAGAAGAAAAGAGTATTGTTGATTTATTGTTATGCATTCTACAAATTCTTGGGCAGCTCAAGGAAATGCACATAGAGTTTTCTTTTGATTTTTAATACCGATTTTGGAATACCCAGAGCTGTGCTAGGATTTTATTTTGAAATAATGACCTGACTGTCAAATAATGTACAATAGCTGAGCTAACCAGTATCTGTAACACAGCTTTCTTCCTTACTTTGAACAATCACATTACAAATCTATGGAGCACAACTAAATGACTTACCATATTTTACTTGGCTGTCTTTGGATTTTAAATCTGTCAGTTTCAGGCATGAATGATGACTAAAATTCTGATGCCAGTGCTCAAGAGCTTGAAATATTACAACACAGTAGTATTATCACTGGGTCATCCTAATATTGGAACTAAACTGTATCTGTTGTGGGAGAGATATTGTTCTGTCACTGAAAATCTTTTCCTATGCTAATTTTATTCCCTCCCAAACAGCTACATTTTATGGAACTCACATTGCATCTTAAAACAGTATATATGAAAGAACATATATTACTCTGCCTCTCCCTTCACAAGCCAATGACCTGGAGTAGTGACAATGTACAGTGGTGGAATCAAAAATGTAGTAATGACAGAACAAATAGTTTCTTATAGACTGGAAGTGGCAATAGGATTCTTGTGAACATCTTGCAAACATAATCTCTTCTCAAACTATTAAAAATGTTAGTTGTAATGTTTTAATCAAAAGCAAATTAAGTAAAAAAAAACTGCAAAGGAATATATTTATTTACAAAAATGTCTCTGAGCCCCACAAGGGTTTCATGGACATTCTTAGAAAATAAAATAAAATTGCTGATTGAGTCTTGCCCTCAGATTTGTTTGGCAGTGTGAGTATTTGTCTGAGAGATTGACAGGTAAAGTAATGTGGGCATGACTGAGAAAGATCCTCACCAGTTTGTTTTCCACAATGGCCACATTCTGACTGGCAGTTGTCTCTTTTGCAGCCATTCCAACATTTCATGTAAGTCCACTGTCCACCTCATAGGGCTACTTGGGGAAAATAGGAAATGGGAGCATAAAGGTAAAGGTTCCCCTCACACATATGTGCTAGTTGTTCCCGACTCTAAGGTGTGGTTACAAAGCCGGAGAGCCAGCGCTGTCCAAAGACGTCTCTGTGGTCATGTGGCCAATATGACTAAATGCCGAAAGCGCACGGAACTCATATGCCAACAATTGGAGAATGCTGTCCATAAGCTTTCATTCAATTAATCCAAATAAAGATAGGGGAGGAAATCAAATTTTTTTAAAAAAACAAGGCTTGGAAAAGCAACTGGTTGATTACAAATAGAACTATCTAATTTGTCTAGTATATTTCAGTACAAAATAACTCCTGATAATTCTGTGATATTTTTTTTTTACAACACTGCACAAACAATTTATCACTGTTGCCTTCTGGAAAGTTTTGGCCATTTTCCAAGCTATCCTATAGAACCCAAATCAATCTCACATTTAAATATATAGATAGAAACTTTATTTATTAAGTCAATTGACCATATCAAATATACCAAAACCTATGCAAAAATACAAAATATATATTCAAAAAAGTTCATGACCCTAAATAACTATCACGCCTACAATTAATCCCAGTTAACCCCTAGATATTATGTCTTCTTCAAGATAGCCTTTGAAACAAACAGTGCAGCCTTACTAGTGATTGGCAGGTTCTTTCCCTGTAAAAGGTAAGAAAGTTTCTCCGGGGTGCATTTTTTTAGATTTTAAATAAGACTCAAAGTAAGCAGCGTTTCTGAAGGATACAGTTTGCAGTCAACACATTCAAATGGAAATCCAAGTTGACCTTCTTAAGGCTTACTTTGTTAAACATTTTATTTAAATATGCCTTTTTAAAATATTATTTTATTTAAATATGCCTTATGCCACCAGGCTCGAAATTTTGAGCTTGGACAACCTGGAACTGCGCCACCTGTGGTCGGACCTAAGCACAATACACAAAATTGTCTGCTACAACATCCTACCTATCAATGACTACTTCAGCTTCCACCACAATAATACATGGACAAACAATCAATACAAACTCAAAGTAAACTGTCCAAATTCTATTGCAGAAAATATGACTTCAGCAACAGAGTGGTCAATACCTGGAATGCATTACCTGACTCCATTGTTATATCCTCAAATCCTCACAGCTTCAACCTTCAACTATCTACTGTGGACCTCACCCCATTCCTAAGAGGTCCGTAAAGGAGGCATGCATAAGCAAACCAGCATGCCTACCATCCCTGTCCTACTGTCTCCATTTATTTGTATTCATTTATTTTGTTCATGTCCATGTCCATACTTACACCTGTTATCTTGTACATGTTTGACAAACTAATAAAATAAATAAATAGTCCTAAAGACTGATTCTTATTAGCTGTTTACTGTTCCCAATATAGCATTGGTTTCAAATACAGCTTCTAAAATTTCTCTGGTTTGCTAGCTACTTTAGTTATTCTGAGTTTCAAGACATACGACTGTACTTAAGGAAGAAGAGTAAAGCAATTTTTAGGATTAATTGCCTAACTTCCAGGATAAGAAAAAGGCAAAAAGGCAAAATTAAATTCTCTCACAGAGAAGCAGATATAGAAGAAGACCACACTGAATCGTATTTCTAAAAGTCATCAGAGATGTCAGCCACCTACAATTTTATTCAGAGGCAGTTATTGATGAGCACAAATCAGTTATCTGTTCCCATGAATTATTTAATTCATGAATTTAATCAGTTAATGCATGAAAGCCGCCAAGTGACTTTGGGCCAGCCATTCTTTCTCAACCGCACCTCACCTCCAGGGCAGTTGTTGTGGGGAAAATAGGAGAAGGATGTGTGTTGACTATTTTGCCCCCTTGAGTTACTTGTAAAAATAATAAATGCAGGATATACTGTAAATAAATACATAAAAATAATTCCCCCACAACAACAGCCAGTCTTCAAAGACATTCATACTTCTTAGCAGTACAGTCTGCAATAATTTGTACCTTCACCCTTCCACTTGCTTTGTCAATATTTCTCAGAAAATGTAACACAATCCTTGCTGGTTAAGAATTTGCAACTATAGTTTCAGCTGATTTTTGAAATTAGCCCTTGCATGTATTGCTGAGCAAAGATTCAGATCCAAAGTAAGTATTTGCATAAGACCATCTGGCTATTGCATCAGATTCACTTTATTTTGCACTCTTGACCTATCTTCTCTCATGCACACAGAATATATATTTTCTACATTCTTTAGGAAACTTTGGCTTTTTAAAAAAGACTTCCATAAGCAATGTACTTAAATATAAAAACAAACAAAAAAGCAAGCTTTTGTCTAATTTCTTTTTGCTACGTTTATCATCTTCAGTATTAAAGGTAATGATTTTTCCTGTCAGTCAAGTCTGATTCTAGGAGGTGGAACTTATCTCCATTTTTTAGCTGAGGGAAACAGCATTGTCTGAAGACATTACTGTGGTCATGTGGCCAGCATGACTATAAATCACGGGTGTCAAACTGGCTGGATGTGTCAGGTGGCCCATGGGCCAGATGCATTACACACAAGCTATGCCCATCCAGCTCCGCAAAGGGAAATAACATTGCAATTTGTCACAGTTTGACACCTGTGCTATACACTGGCACATGAAATACTATTACCTTTCTACCAAAGTGGTATCTATTTATCTACTTGCATGCTGTCAAACTGCTAGGTGGGCAAGAGCTGGGGCAAGTAACAGGAGCTCACCCTGTCTCACAGTGCTCGGGTGTCGAACCCTGGCTGTCAGCTTTTAAGCTGACAAACCTAGCATCTTTAACACTGAGCCACCTTGCAGCCTCTTCAGCATTAAAGGTATCCAAATGTGTTGTGTTGGGTCTGGTTACTAGAATTCCTAGCTTGTGTGACTAAACTGGCTGAAAATTTTGATGCCCTGACACGTCTGGAATAAATGATATTAGGAAAGGGCAGTATATATTCACTTAAGCATTAAAAAGTGGAGGATATTAGCACCAGTTCTTTGCCATTTTCAGATCTTTCATTGATCACCTTTTGGTTTGCCAGTGGTGCCACCATGATCATCTTTACAGCTTCTATGGGAATGTTTGGGCATCGGAGGATAAAGTCACTTGGCTTCATTTAGATTTAATGTCACTCAGATTCACTGGGAGTTAGAATTCAAAGTGCTTGTTGTAACCTATAAAACTCTTGATAGCAACAGCCTTGGTTTGTTGAAGGACATAAGCCATCATAATTTCTGCCTATCTTATATGATTAGTTTTCACACTTTCATAGTCCCATTGATTAGACAAAGTCACTTGATAAGAGCCAGGAAGTGGGCCTTTTCTGTTGCACTGCCTGCTCTTTGAAATGGTATCCCATTGTTATCATAGTGGCCTTGAGCCATGAGTCTATTTAAATGAACCGTGAAACCTGGATCTTCCCCCAGATCTTGGATTAGAATGGTATGTGGATATCTTGTGGGATGTAGTATTGGTATTCTTTCTCCAGATTTGTTTTATATGCTTTATATATTGCTGTATTTTGTTAATTATATCATGTTACAGGCTGTCTACCACATTCATATGTACATACGTACATACATACGTACATACATACACACCATGCCAATGGTGGGCAGCCTGCAACATGATATAATTTAAAAAAAAGTTTCTTAATAACATATGCAAATCTGCAACATTTATGATCCATAGATTCTAAAAAGCCTTCTGACAATTTCTAGTTTTTGCTCTGGCCTTTGAATGATGGCTCAATTCCAAATCATGAGAATGCCCCTGCTATTAATTTCCAAATCTCTGCAAATCAATACTATACTCTTTACATTCATAAAAGCTTGCATCTCTACTGGTGCACCATCTACTAAATGGTCATTTAATACACTAACACATTTACTGACAGAAATGAAATTCATGACCAATTGCTCCTTTAAAACTGACTTTGTAATGCCAAAAGCATATTATAGAGACATACCAAAGCTTCTTCTATTTTATGCTTTCATTTCATCAAGCTATATGAAATCAAACCATTCAAAGATATAGTCCACATTCTAAATACTACTATTACTACTACTACTGCTACTACTACTGCTACTACTACTACTACCACCACCACCACCACCACCACCACCACCACCACCACTATAAAAACAAAACATAAAACAGTTTTGTGCTTAAGGCAGGACTCGAATTGACAGACTCCTGGTTTCTAGTGTGATGTCTTTAATCACAGTACCAGACTGTTTAATCTTCGGGTATGTATGTAACAGTGGTGGGTTATGGTGCAACGGGGCCAGGCATCCACCACATGCATGTGCACAGATGCGCACAGTGTGCGCATGCATACTTACCCCATGCGGCAATCTGCAATGCTCCAGATGCTCGGTGGAGCATCATGCAGGTGTTGTACGCTCCGTGTGTATGCGGATAAGCCCCAATAGGCTCAAATACAGGTAAGGAGGGGGGGCCCTCCAGAGCACCATACCAGAACAGCACCGGGATGCCTGTACTGTGGCGTACAGGTTGTATTCCACCACTGGTATGTAAGTACTTATTGAAGATTATGTCAAAGACATTCATTGATATTCAATACCCACTTCAAAAAGTGATTCCTAGTAATTATAACTTTCTTGCTTGATTTTTGTAGAACCTAAATAAAGAACATTAGTTCTGCTGCTACAAAAAGACTGCTTAATCCTTAAATCTTTAAAGTTGCTCCAAGCTTTCTCATCATGTTTAGAACTGGACAGCAAAGAGGGATTTACAGACTGTACTGTCGATTTGATATTCCTTAGCTACCTGCCCAGAGTAATCAAAGACATCTGGAATATATTTATCATACTAGGATTCAACATCCTGATAGAAGTTGAGAGGTGAGAAAGAACAAAGTGTATCGGTTTTCTTTTAAAGTATGTCAATATGTAAACAGGTTTTGTATTTTAGATGTTTTGACTCACATAGACATATTGAGTGGTCCAGGTTGTAAATACTGAACAGTTAAGAACAGTTATTTTAGCTAACAAGATAAACACAGGACAAGTTCTTGAAAAGGATTTGGCATGCTACTAAAGTTTTGGTCTTCAATTCTCATTAATCCCAATCAACAAGACCAAAGGCAAGTGGTTATGTGATACGAAATACGTATATGACACTAAGCTGGATTTCTATGACAGAATGTCTTGAAATTAACATGGGAAACTTTGCTTTGGAATTTGGAGTATTTTTAACCATTTAACCATCTCACTGCGTGCATAAGTAGCATATTTGTGCAATGGTTAACTTAAAATTAACTTAAAATCAAACTATTAATCTTCGCTAGCATAATTTACTCTATAAAGTTACCTGTCAAATAATTTTATATATTCACAAATATATTTATTCTCCCTGAATATTCAGTTCATCTACCCTCTTCTAATGTCATAATTGAAATCTGTTTTTTTTTTGTCTTAAATCTCATTGGGTAACATAAAATACAACTAATGTATTTACGGATTATGAACATGCCCATTACTATATTTTCCATGTGCTGGCTTTTTAAAATTATATAATATTGAGTATGAGCACTTTCACCCTAACTAATCAGAGCAAACCAATATAAAATATCACACAATTATATTTTCTACCAATTTTGCTGGTTGGTAGAATATAGCAATAGCAATAGCAATAGCAATAGCAGTAGACTTATATACCGCTTCATAGGCCTTTCAGGCCTCTCTAAGCGGTTTACAGAGAGTCAGCATATTGCCCCCAACAATCTGGGTCCTCATTTTACCCACCTCGGAAGGATGGAAGGCTGAGTCAACCCTGAGCTGGTGAGATTTGAACCGCTGACCTGCTGATCTAGCAGTAGCCTGCAGTGCTGCATTTAACCACTGCGCCACCTTGGCTCTTGAATGAAGGGAACAGGAACAAATGATAAGATAATCCTTAAATGAACCAATAATTTTGTGCAAATAATATTTAAATAAGCCAACATCATTGTAAAAAATATACTGAGGAAAGTTAGGTGGAGTATGACAGGATAAAGGGAGAGAATAGCTGTCCTGATCAAACATTTACAACTAAACAAAATCACTTGGGATGGGAGATGACAAAATAATTGGAAATAGAGTAGAAGCTTAATGTTCTACTAGTGCTCTGTTTATCCCCATATTTCTGCCTATCTTACATAAAAACATATGCAAAGATACATATATTCACACATATCCAGGAAATACCATTAAAATAAGTGTATAAAATAAAATTAAAATAATACAATACTGAAATAAATAAAATCCAAAAGAGTCACAAGAGTTATTTTACTGATCTATTCTAATTTTAGATTCAGCCCATATCTATATTTTTATAAAGTGAACATGTAGCAAGTATCTTTTAAAATACACTGATTTACAAAAATGATGCCAAAGTTCATATTAATTTTGCAATGATGAATTCTGTAGGTTAAATTCTGGTTTTTACATATATATATATGTACCAGAACTATATATATATATAGTTTTTATGTATGTATGCATGTATGCATGCATGTATGTATGTATGTATGTATGTATGTATGTATGTATGTATGTATGTATGTATTTAGTGTCACAATCCCTGGTATGACCAAATATGGGAGGAACCATACTGCTTCCTCTCTCTGTCTATTGGCTCATCACAAGAGACCATCGAGACAGAAAGCCATTATTTTTACTGTTGCATATATATATGACAAAAAATCTGAGAGATAATTATAAATGACACAGTTTTATGAATTTAATTTACTGTAGACATCTTATTGGAAGCAAATTGCTACAGACTCCAGGAAATGCATTCTTGTGTATCAGCTTACAATTGGTAAAATTCATATAATAATGTCCATCAGCTCTGAGTTACCAAGTAATGCAAAGTATTTTTTATGCTTTAAAAATGTCTGAATATTTAAAATTTACTGATTTCTATTTGACAGAAGTTCCATTGTGTGAAATTGGGACTTCTGATGGAGTTCTATTGAACTTGGTTGTTAACCAAGTCTATTCAGAAATCAATCCTCATATGTTCAATTCTTCCTTTCAATAATGGACAAAACATAACTAGCTTACATTACTTCATAATATGAGATTTCTGACTTAGCCAATAAAAATGTTTCTATCTTTAATTCCTATATCATATCCCGTACAACCAATTATAATTGGGGATATTGTATAGAAGCTTTATTTAGGTGTTCTAATATGTTTTGTTTTCTTCCCTTTTTAAAGAGACTTAGCCTATATTTGACTGGATATGATTAATTAACAAGTATGGATAATATTTTTGCTGCTGAAACCTCCTACGATTACCATTTTACAAATGTATACATGCCCAAA
The DNA here is from genome assembly GCF_051295495.1 of Thamnophis sirtalis. NCBI lineage: Eukaryota > Metazoa > Chordata > Lepidosauria > Squamata > Natricidae > Thamnophis > Thamnophis sirtalis. Next base: position 128,181,333 of record NW_028261382.1, on the reverse strand, counting down.
TACAGTGGTGGGCTGCGAACCCTTAGCTTTGATAGTGGGCTAGGCCTGCCCACCCTCACTTGTGCTAAACTATCCATTTATAACCAAGTTTCTGGTTTGTTCCCTCTTCTCTCACTGCCCAGCTGAGTTTTGTGCCTCTCCTACTACACTTGATTAACTGCTTATTTGAAGCTCCGTTTCACTCTCAAAGGGGCGCATGTGACCAAAGCTTACACACATGCATGAACGCTCACAACCAGCGCTTGTGAACCTAAGTGCAGCCCACCTCTGCCCATATATATTATTCATATGTAAATTCAGTTGGAATAGATAAATGTTCCTAGGGGACTGGAGGCAACCCCATTTAAAGACACTGTCTGAAAAAACTGTCTGAAGCTTGAAATATTTCCAAATGCAACAAAGCAAGCATAGCTAAATAAAGAATAATGGTGACCAAAGGCTATTGTGTAATTTGCTTGCCTTTATCCAAGTCCACAAAAAAGAACATAACATCACACACAAAAATAACACCTTCTAAAATTTGATAGTAAAGAAAAGGCAAATTAAGCAGAATTAGTTCTACCATATCTACCATTAAGCATCCAAAGCTTTTGTTTTAATTTAATTTGAGGCCTGGGAAGAGAATGGCAACACCCAGACATAAAAATGAGAGAGATTTGGTCTGGCAATCCTTCTTCATTTCTTTGAAGGCCACATTATCTCAGGGCTGCTAAACATTAAGGGGGAAATGTTAATGACTGGAAGGACTGGAACAAATGGATAGAGTTTGAAGCTTTCCTTTCTCCCAAGCAGCAGATTGCCAGGGAAGTTATAGATATATTTATTACAAGGATTCCAAACTGATTAGTTGCAGAGGGATTTTGAAATCAAGCATGAAAAGTAAGCCAAGGGCTTCAAGGTGCTGATTCTGGATAGAGAAAAAGTAATTCCTCGGGGCACAACTTTTCTTAGTCTGGTCCACCTGCAGGATTGACAATATACCTCTTGAAATTTACCAGGGCAAGACAAAGGGGGAAGAAGCTGATAGTTCATACAGACATTTTGAAAAGTGTTGTAACAATATGTGGGAATAACCTTGGTAGGTGGTGGAAGACACAGTGTATAGGAAGAGTCAGATAAAATAAATCATAGCTTGCAACTGCTTAATAGGTGGAGAACGGTGCTAAAAAGGGATACCCCCATTTTCAGGCAATAAAGGAGATGGTGGGGAATTTGTAATTCCATGCTTTCAAGATTCTGCTAATGAAGATTTACAATAAAGTAAAATTAGCTCATCTGGCCTGGTATCTTATCTGGTCCACCTGGGAAGGCAGATAGGTATAAAGCAGTCCAAGTGAGTTTACAATTCCCAGAACTGCAATCTTGCTGGCCGATAATCAAATGGGCATAACTGTCTAATATTTAACTATTTAAAGATATTATTCCATATTCAGACTTCTTTTGTTTTAGTCATTCAACTATGATGTGCACTTTCTTCTAATTTTCTGGTATCAAAATAAATAGTTTAAACTCTAAAACATGAAAGAAAAGGGAAGGAAGGCTACTAGAACATGTCTTCATTTTGTTGTCTGATGCTAAAGAGCACTGCACACTGAGACAACTAGACCCAAGAACAGTTTTTTTTCCCTGAACGCCATCATTCTGCTAAACAAATAATTCCCTCACCACTGTCAAACCATTCACTCAGGCTGCATTACTATTACTATTAGTCTTCTCATTGTTCCTATCACCCATATCCTCCCACTTATTATAGCATGACTTTGTTGCTTGTATCCTTATGATTTATATTGATATTGTTTCATGATTGCGTATTTGTACCCTATGAATATTATTAAGTGTTGTACCTTATGATTCTTGACGAATGTATATTGTCTTTTTATGTACACTGAGAGCATATGCACCAAAGACAAAATCCTTGTGTGTTCAATCACACTTGGCCAATAAAGAATTCTATTCTATTCTATTCTATTCTATTCTATTCTATTCTATTCTATTCTATTCTATTCTATTCTATTCTGACTCAATAATCTTCATTCCAGGACTAAACACAGTATAAAAAATTGGGTCTCCCAAACTATGTTACCAATGGAATGATTACAATTCCTCTGGCAGTTGTTTTCCACATGGTGGCTTAAACTATTGGCATTTGATTGGATTTGTTATCACTTTGACATCAGTAGCTGACAATTCCTTAATTCAATTTGTAGACCCACCCATCTAAACAAATGATTTTGGGTAAAAAACAAAATTAAAATAATTACAACAATATATACATTAAAACACAGAGCAGCCAATATCATACCACACAATGATTAGCAAAACAAGAAATGGGTCCCTACACACATTCAGGACTCTAGAGTTTGTCACAAAACTAGCCTTTAGGACTTATGAAAGGCTCCTAAATCAAGTCCATCCTGATGTTTTGTCATTTGTGATTATCATTTTCTAACTCAGGCTCTCCAATGTACAGTATTGCTCCAAGATATTAAAGGAGTAAGTGCCAGCCTGCAGTATCAACACAATTTCCCCAAGACTATGCAGCAATGGCACTCACAAAAGAAGCTCTTTTACCATCATTAACTTTAAAAGCAAAACATAGTTTAAAGTTATCTACAAAATAAAGATGCTCCCTAAAATTTCTCAGTGTTTTCTTCAATCCAGTATCAACTATGAACCACAATTTTATCTAGAATGTTTGAAGAGAATATTTGTCCAAAGAGTGTAATTCCCTTGTGGCTGAGTCAAGCCACTTGATAAGAAGGGAACAAATATTATGGGCACACAAACTTTTGAATCATCTTGCAATAGCCCTGACTAGCCCAAGACATTTTGGTGATTGAGGGGATGACCAAGAAGGACCTGTTCCTTATACCTTGTGCAAGAATTAACTGGAATTACAGAATCTGTGAATGTAGTAAAGGTAAGAGTCCTTCTACATCACAGGTAGCATTGTAGGTTAGAAATAATGGCAGATAAGGTAGCATATACATTTTGGACCTCATATTACAAGAACAAGCAGCTTCCTGCTAGTAGCTACTCTACTGATAGTGACAGTAAAAAAAAATCCATGGAATAATGAGCTGGAATAGGTGACTTCCTGAACTATAGGTCTACTTGGAACACCTGGAAGATATGCTACAATTTTTCTAATAAGTAATTTGTTATGTTTACGATTAGGTCTAATATACTCAGTAAGAAATCAAAGGAACAGTTTCTTAAATATTATTGCTATTTACATAGATTACAGTGTTTTCAGAAGCACTTGCAAATGTTTCACAAAATGTCTACCTAAATTAGTTGAAAAGCTATCATTTTGTAACAAAAAGAAATGTTAATTAAGCCTTGTGCTTGAAGTGTTCTTGCAATTATTCCCTTTGGTACGTATTGTTAATACTACAAGATAACACTTGTTTCTGATAAAAAAAAATGGAGAGATGTCTCAGTGTAATTTAAAATTATTCCTTGCTGAGATTTTTTTGTAATTATTTCTGTCAATTATGCTTTCTTGGTTCTCCTGCCAAAGGGATAATTTTAATCAGTTTATGGAACAGATTTGTGTTGTGAGATTTGCATTTGATCTGTATATCTTTGGAATGTAGAGCTATCACAAATAAAATGCTAGCTAACCTTTGATCTCCAATAGATATGGATGTACACTAGCAGAAGTTGAATAAAGATTCATTTTGAGGATGACTGATACTTTATCCATTAGACAACTTTATTGTAGGATGCTACTGTAATTCTCCAGCAATAGCCTCTTATATTGACTGCACAGGGTTAACTCAGTTTGCTGATATGAGCCAAGGCTAAAAGCCAAGTTTTACTCTTAAGCAATGTTGCTATTAAGTTGAGCACCAGGCAGGAACCAAGCCAAAATGGCTGTTTGTTATTGCTTGTGGTCCCATTTGCTTGCCTGAAGTTTATACACTTGTCCAGACATTGCTTTCCATTTTCTCATCTGTTTGTTCTCATTGCTTTTTTTCCTCTTAATCATATGCCTTGTTGTATAATATATAGTATGCATTCTTGCTTAAATTTGATTATTTGTTTAAACATGTATATAGCCACCAGTGGTGGGTTTCAATTTTTTTTAGAACCTCTTCTGTAGGTGTGGCCTGATTTATGGGAGTGGCTTGCCGGCCATATGACCGGGTAGGAATGGCTTGCTGGTCATGTGACAGGATGAGAGTGGCTTGCTAGCCATGTGACTGGGTGGACGTGGCCAACTTGTAAAATGTGGTGAAACTCACTTAATAACGCTCTTGCTTAGCAACCAAAATAAATATTGGCTCAGAAACTCTGGTATTTGAAGCACGCAAGTCTTAAAGCTGTCAAGTTACAAGACCATTACACCCCTAACCCTTTAGAAAAAAAGCCAGGAGTGTTCAAACCTGACAGCTTTAAGACTTGTGGACTTCAACTCCCAGAATTCCTCCTCTCGCTCTTCATCTTGATGATATGCGGACGGGCGGGTGGAGAGAGCTGGAACTGGTTCTAAACAGCACTGTACATTTGTGAAACCTCTTCTATAGAAGAGGTTAGAACTGGCAGGAACCCACCCCTAAGCCACCCAACTTATAACCATCTCTGAATGACTCCTAATCAAAAATAAAAGCATCATGAAGAACATAACAAAGCTGTAAAACTAAACAGATTAAAAACAACAAAAACCTGGCATTAAGTAATATAGTCTCTTATTCCTCAACAAATCAAATCATTGTTGATTCTAAACACATTAAATAAATGATAGCAGAAATGCATTGCTCTGCTTAGTTCTCTTATTTTTTCATAGTCAATTTATTTCAGAGTCCATGAATTTCTTAGATAGATGGCTAAACATCAGAATGCCACCAATGTTTTGCTTTCTTTGTGTATCAAAATAATCTAAATAGCCAGCATTTTTCACTTTGTGAATAATTTCCAGCAATACCTCTAGGGCAGGGTTATCAAACTCACATCATCACGGCGGCGTCACATGACATATCGGGATTTCCCCCCTATCACTAAACTGGACATGGGCATGGCCTGCACATGATGGATTCGGCCCTTAGGCTGGGATTTTGATAGCCCCGCATTCTTTACAACTTTCAGTATCAGCTGAGTAGTCAAACTATTCAGTAAATAATTTTTTTTACAAGGGAGAAAAATCCTTGTTAAATTATCTATTTAGGCACATAAAATTAGAATTAATATAAAACAAAATATAATATTCATTAAGGAAGGTGAGATTAAGGAGTTGAAAGCAAAAAATTGCTTAGGAATATGTGGTAATGTGATGCCTAAAAACAATGTTTTTCAAGCTTGGAAAGTTTAAGATGTGATGTACCCTACTCCCAGAAATCAACATCTAACATGTCCATCTAACAAGTCCATGTATCGTAAATTTACCAAGTTTGAAAAAAATTGCCTAAAACTAAACACTTTTTACTCTTGAGATCATATGTTAGCAATGAAAACACATGATTGGTTTAAGGAATTATAGGAATGTGGTCTGTTTACACCTCTGTATGCTCTGAAATCTTTTTTTGTTTCTGATTCCAAAGTGCTGTACATACAATTTTAATATTCAATTGACAAACTGAAAAAGTTATAAAAATAATTTTATTTATTGCATATTATTTTTGAATGTTTTTGTTTCTGAAGAGGAATTGAATTATAAATAAAACATCAGAAAGAATCCTATACTTCACTACACACAATGCAATCTGTAATTTTTGTCTCGGTTACCTACAAATAATTTCCACCAAAATTCAGTGGGGCTTACTTTTAAGTAGACATGAATAGAGTTTTCTAAGATTAGATGAATGATTACTGTCTGTATCAAAGTTACAGCTTTGGTTTCATAACTAAAAGGGAGGCATTACACAAAATTATGGCTGATGGTTCCAACTAAAACCACAGTTTTAGGCTGAAGATAAGATTTATTTAAGTGATGTAGTAAATAATTTCTATGGCATAAAACAAATTAGAGCATATTCTATTGTTTACAAGATGAATGGCATAACAAATGGCTGAGAATTTTAATATCCTGCTTAATGTCAAGTTAGAAAATGAGATTCTTAACCTTTCACTTCATTCACAAAGATGGATGGCCATAGGGTATTAAAAATAAAATCATAATATTACAAAGGCTTTATTCAAAAGCTGATAGTTCTGTCTGAAAAAGAATACATAAAGGACATTTTTCTATGAAATGAAATGAAGTAACCATGAATCAATTACCTAGAATCTGCTCAATTTGTTATCAGGGAAAGTTATACATTCTACTAAGTAGTATTGTTAAATAATGTTCAGTTATTTCAAATTATTAAATGCCAAGTTGCTTGGTTTCCTGGACTATTTTCATTGGACTGGATTCAGGTATTTTTTTGTAGCAAATCTCTCATGACCAATTAATATATCATATCTGAAAAAGCTGAAGTTCTATTGGCATAATCAATTGGCAATTTTATTGGTGCTCATGAGTCCTCTCATAAGTGAGACCTTTCCTCTATTGATGAGAGGGAGAGGAAAATCTTTTAATTTCCCAATTCCCTGTATTCATTTATTTCCTGCAATCACCAGATTTAAACTGGTAGTTTCGACTCAGATATCTGATAAGACAGAGACCATCAATTCTACTACTCAATGCACACAAAGCCTAAAGGTACAACATCAGAACATCATCAGGAAGGAGACTCACAGGATGATAGTAATGTTTCTTCAAAGTTGAAAGATGCTGATTATAGTTCTGGCTACTGGTGGTGATAGGAAATATTACTTCAAATGGCTTTTTTTTTTTTACAACACTGTCAATACAATGTTGGAAGAAACTTCAGATAATTTGTAAAAAGTTCTCAAAGGTTATGTCTAAGTGTTGTTGACAAAAGAATGATAACAAAAGGGAGAAAATTAATAGTTATCTCTAGTTCTGATTTTTTTAAAAACGTGGGTGACAACCAGAGGAGATCATTCTTCAAAACTTTCTTCCAAGATTACCTTAGTGCTCCCAAGTATTCTATGAAAGAGTAAAAGGAAAAGAATGAGAAAAGTACATTATGAGAACAAAGGAAAAAAGAATTCGCAGAATCATTACAGAAATGTCATCCTATTTAAATGAAGTATTTGGTTCATGATATGCACTGAAAGAATACACAGTCTTGATTATTTCTGGATATGAAATCTTCCTTTACATTGTAGTATAGTCTCATAGATTTAGATTCTTGAATAAGTGAAGACTTATGATGTCAGTGAGGAGGAATCTTCTAGGAAAAACACTTTTTAATGAGAGCTTTTTCCAAATATATAATTTAATAAATTGCCCAACAAATCAAGAAACACTAAAAAAATGCCTCCCTCTGGCAAGAAAGAGATACCCCCCATAGGTACTTCATGGGACATTATATTCGGAAGATTTTGATGGGAGTATGGAAAAGATGAGGAAAAAGTACTATCTTAGGGTTCCATGTTGGTTGGCACCATTAGAGACCGTAACACATCCTAGTATATTTAATTGGACAAGAAACATAATATATAAAGACATTATGACAGAAGATGGTAACATGAAAACAAAGATGGAATTAGAGCAGCAGGGCAGGAATCTGGAACGGTGGGAATATTTACAGATTAGAAATAGGTTTAAAAGCAATAAGGAATGGTTTGGGATCTACCCAAACCTTCAGGAGTTGGATAAGATTTTGCTTGGCGGAGATAAGAAAATGTCGTCGAAGATCTATCAATTCTTGACCTGTCAAGATGCTAAAGAAGAGATGGATAAAAGCCTTCTAATAGCATGGGAGAGAAATTTTGGCTATGAGATTGAAATAGGTAAATGGTGGGATCTATAGAGTAAGACTATTAAACTTACGATATCTACAGCGTTTAAAGAAAATATATACAAGAAGGTTTATAGATGGCACTTTCCCCCAACGAGGATAGCCAAAATGTTTCCTGGGTTTGTATTGAGGCCACAAAATACTGGAGAAGGATTCAAAACTGGCTAAAAGAGGTTACCGGGGCAAGTATGGAATGGAAACCCAAGACTTTTTTACTAAGCATAAAATCAGAAAACATGAGTAAATCTATATGGCATTTGAGCCTACATATAATTGTGGCCGCAAGAATAACCTATGTGCAATTTTGGAAATCTACTACTATACCATCGGAAGATGCCATAATTAAAAAGATTTATAAGTGTGCAGAAATGGACAGAATGATGGGTTGGCTGAGGGACAAAGGAGAAACGGAACATTATCTTAGCTGGAACCTATGGTATATGTGGGCAATAAAGAGAACAGCAGGGACTTAAAACTGGGAAAGTTAAATATCAGTTGTTAACAATGGGAACTAAAAGTGAACGTGGTATTGTAATAGATACCTGAATTTTGTAACAAGAAGATGCTAGTTAGAGACTAAACAATGAGGAAGAAAAAATGTTGGGCTGTGAATGACTGTCATCGGGAGGGGGGAGGGTTTGTATGTTTAAAGATGTATTTGTATGTCTTATTAAAAAATGTATAACCAATAAAGATTATTTTTAAAAAAAAAGAAACACTACAAAAATGCTTGATATTCATGGAGCTTGGTTTCTCTGTTAATCTAGATCAGTGGTTCTCAACCAATGCCACAACCGTTTAATACTGTTCCTCGGGTTGTGGTGACCCCCAACCATAAAATTGGTGTCTCAGTTCCTAAGACCATTGAAAATATGTGTTTTCCAATGGTCTTAGGTGACCCCTGTGAAAGGATCATTCAACCCCCAAAGGGGTCTCGAACCACAGGTTGAGAACCACTGATTAGATGGACTAATTTAGAGAATATGTTCATTAAATGTTGTGTAGTTTATATTCTAAAATACAGTAGGAATTAAAATGCAATCTTTATATTTACTGTTCCCTATACAGGTGTGTAGCTTCATTGTTCAAATGTTGACCGCTCCTATGTCCAAAGGCAGCCTGATTTAACCCAATGATTCTTAGCACCCTCTGCCTTTAGGCAGGTCTTCCTTCTGCTGAGGTTTGTTGCCCTAGGCCTCTGGGGAATGAGGACTGTTTTTGTATTGGCATTTTGTATTGGCATTTGGAAGGATCACAATGCCCAACTTTACATTGAAGAAATGTCAGTATCATTTGTTGCCTACAATTTGATCCAACTTATCATTTGCTGAGAGTCCCAATGAATGTCAATAAAATTCTAAACTATCTATCAATCTGCTCATTGTATTTTAGATGTAATTTACATGCAAGTCCCTTGTATATATTTTCTTTTCTATAGGAAATGTAATTCAGTTATGAAGTCACAGAAACATCTCATATTGAATCAGTTGTATTCTATGCATTAGAGGTTGATATTTTTGAATTATCTTGATCTTTGTATAGCTCTGAGGCCTCAGATAAAATGAGAAGGACCCCATAAAAATATATTAGGTAACAAACTAACAAATAGAACACTTATCCTATTAATCCTTAAATGTTGTTTCTATAAATATATTTTCTAAGAAAAGTTAAGAGACTCTGTGGACCCTAGAAGCACATTTATTTAAATATTCACATAATATTTTTAAAAAATCACAGCTAATTCAAGAAAATATAAAATTAAAATACATGTTTGGAAGCTAATAGAATGTCATATCCTCTGTTTAATTTTGAAAACTTGTAACAAAATATCCTGAAAAATTCATTTAAAATTATGGCCCTGTTGCATTTTGGAAATCATTCAAGAAAATGTGCTGTATTATTATTGTGGTCCAGTCAATAGATTTGCTTTGATTGTCTTTGAATATTGACTGAACTCTATTTAAAATCAAAATAGGTGCCATATGGACGCATCTTCAAACAAACAAAAATTAAAACAACTCAGAAATATCGATAACAAAAAGCCTTCAAACACCTGCAAAGCTTTTCTTTTAACACTGGCCTCCACTCAGAATGTATCAAGGCAACCACAACACAATGTCAAGTATCTTTTATAAAGTGTCTGATCTAATTATAAAGTTAAATTACAGGGTCCTTATACATAAAACACAATAATAGCAATGAGTGTGGAAATGGCTAAATTCCCAACCAAATCATCCCTATTAGCTTCTATTCATGACTTGAATTATGCCTTTTTTATCTCTCCATAACATTCAGTATTTACTTACCATCACATTTTTGAAGCATTGCAATTTCCTGCTGACATTAATTCATTCCTCAAAATAGCACATTCCAGCCTTTTCTCTGTTAAACATGTAAGCCATTCAGATGTCTCCCTTGGACTTGGAAAGAGCAAGAAATCTCAGAAGCTGAATGAGAACTGGTTTTTGAAAAAGTGAAGATGCATTCTCTTGCTCTAATATTTTTTTAAAAAAAAGAATGGCCGCCTACCTTGAAAACAAACATTTCATGGCGGAGAATGGCTAGAGTATTGAAATTTCCATCACAGATATTGGGTTTGACACCAGGGTAGGAGGGCTTATCCCCTGTGGGTGGGCGAGGAGCTTTTGCCCTATCATTCTTCCTAGGATCAGCTGGAGGGACAGAACGATGTGGAGGTACTGTCGGCAAGGGTCTTGTTGGTGGTGGGATTCTGTCAGGTGGACCTTCAAATGAGAAAGAAAACTCTTATAAGATTAATAGCAATATCAATTGCACTTAGAGTTATATGCCGCTTAATAGTGTTCTTACAGCACCCCCCTCTAAGTGGTTTTCAGAGTTAGCATATTGCCCCCAACAATCTGAGTCCTCATTTTACCCACCTTGGAAGTATGGAAGAATGACTCAACCTTGAGCTGGTGAGAGTTGAACTGCCGAACTGCAGCTAGCAGTCAGCTGAAGTAGCCTGCAGTACTACACTCTAACCAGGCACCACCTCGTCTCTATATACATAAGTTGCATAATATTGGGTTTTTAGGAACCAAGACAATACTGATTTTATGAAATAGCATAAGAATGTGATGAATGTAATTTTTCAATAGAAAGTTAAATGATCAGAGAGCTCAACACTGAGTTATTTTAGAAGGTGGCAAAAAGCATTATATTAAGAAATGTAAAAGTTATATTATTGTCAAGGAATGGTTGTCATAAATTTGTGACCTATCTCTTTTGGATAAGAAAGGGTGCCGTAATATTGTTTTACAAGGGTGCAGTAATATTGTTACTGCAGAGATTCTGTGATATATTTCAATAATATATTGTACTGTTCATATTATATTAGTGAATTTCATTGGTAAACTCGTGGCTGTTGATAAGTATAAAATACTATATAAGATACTTTTTCTTTTTCGTTGTAGTTTGTATTTTACTTTTTGCATTTTACTTTTTGTTTCTTTTTTTAAGATAATTTATTTGTTAAAAAATAAAGATACCAGAAAACAATTACTTTTTAATTATTTTGAATCTTCACAATTTTGGTGGTTAACTGTGTTCCTAACTTTTTTTTTTGTATTTACTTACTAATTACCAAATAATTAAGAGGAATATATAAAGCATCAATCTGCACTTAAAATTTAAATAATCACATTGAATAATTTATTAAGGTTGTAGCCATATAGCTTCTTCAAGGTTTCTTTTTAAAAAAAACAGTTATCCACATTCCTTTGTTACAAAAAGATGTGTTAATATACTGTGGTTAGAAAAAAAAAATCTCAGACCAGAAATGCACATATTATATTAATTGTTATTTTAAGACTAGATTATGAAAAAATAACTAATTAGTTAGGGTTGCATAAATTCCTCTCAGTTGGATTTTTGGCTACTGTATATCTGTTAAAATTTATTCTATTTTTTCCCCACCATTCAATTATGTCAAATTTTGGGGAAACTGCCTGAACAAGTCCTTGCAGTTTTCTTGGAAAGGGTTTCAAAATTGGTCTGCCATTGCCTCCTTCTAGGGCTAAAAAAAGTGACTGTCCCAAAGCTACCCAGTTGGATTTGTGCAAAAGGTGGAACCAGAACTCGTAGTTTCCTCATTTCTATCTTAATGTCTGAACCATTACAACAAACTGGCTCTTTCACTTTTTTTTTTTTTTTTTGATTGATTATAAATTGCTGAGCTATGGCTATTTCATATCATATTATATTGAAATAAACTAAATTATCTTTATAACCTCTACTATATTCAGTGAAGAACGATATATCTGGATGTGTGTGTGTGTGTGTGTGTGTATATATATATGTATATGTATGTTTTCGTAGATTTTCATGGGTGTACATATTCTGGTCTTGTTGTATTTGGGTCTTTTCCCGTGTGAGATTGAGATTGTCTTGGCAACGTTTTGGCGAGGTCTCACTCACCATCTTCAGGCTGGTGTTGTCAGCTTAAAGCGCGGCCGGAGCTGCCGTCTTTCAATAAATCTTGTTGGGGGTGTGTGGAGTGCTGGCTTTGTATAATATATAATTATATGTGTCTGTGTCTGTGTCTGTCTGTCTGTCTCTCTCTCTCTCTCTCTCTGTATGTATGTTTCGGTGAGGTCTCACTCGCCATCTTTAGGCTGGTGTTTTGTAACAAACAAGCCCCACCCACCACCCAGGCCATTACAACACGAAACAACAATGGACACACAGCCAGCACCAATCAGCACCAATCTACCAATCATGATACAACCATACAACCAATCATTCCACTTACTGAAACAACACCAGCACTCCACACTCACCCACCAAGACAGCAGTTCCAACCACGCTTTAAGCCCAAAACCCAGCCTGAGGATGGCGAGTGAGACCTTGCCGAAATGTTGCCAAGACAATCTCAATCTTACCTACACCCATGAATATGAATGAATATATATATATATATATATATATATATATATATATATATATATATATATATATATATATATATATATATATATATATATATATATATATATATATATATATATATATATATATATATATATTACATACACACACATAGAATTTAAACCATCAAAAAATGAAAGCAATGGACTCTAATTGTTTTAACATAACATATAACATAACATATAGTCATAAAAAATTAACTGTAAGTTAATTTTTGAAAAATGCTTTTTAAAAGTGCTTTAGTTCATTAAAATGGATTTCAAATGTATTTGACCTACAAATTAAAATATCAAATAGAACAGCTAATATGAACAGAAGGTGTGCATCTAAACAAGCAGCATCTTGCAACAATGTTGTTCTATTCAAGATAAATAGAACATTTTCTCTTTAATAGAAATAGCTGTTCAGGTCCAAAGTAGAAAAGGTGATTCATATCCAAATAGCTGCACATCTCTATTCTTTAGTCAATGAATTAAACATGAAAATTGTGCCACATTATCTTAAGATTATAATTATCAATGGTTTAAATGGTTTAGGGTGCTCTTTGCCAGAATAGCTGCTAAAAATATATGTTGTCATAATGATAAGCTGGAGGTAAACTATCTGTAAATTACCAGGTGTTTTGGTAGGGTCATACATTAGTCTTTTCCTTGCTTCTGATATGACCTTCTTAGTGACATTGGACTATACATATAAAAACAGAATGAGAGATGAATTTTTTCTTGGGACAGATCTAACAAAGTTTTTCCTCTTTCTTCATAGCACATGCAAATCAGGAAAAAAATAGCTTGATGTCAAGTAAAGGATGTGTTTCCTTAATATCTGATATTCTAGATGTAGAAAATAGTCAATAATATTTGGTGGCACCTATAAGATTCACTGCTTGTGTACAAGATATACGTATGCAGTATTTTAAAGACATTAATTAAATTCAGTTTTGCATGATAAAATTATAATAATTAAAAATGCAACATTTGTTCATTTGAGAACTGTTTAATCTAAATATTAAGTGATAGTCAACTTCGGATTTTATCATCGAAATGACATTAGGGGAATTGTAGCAGGCAATATTATCTAACTCCAAGATCCACAAATCTTCAAAATTTAGCTTGTAGCCGCTATAAATTGGTATTTAGTATCAAGGAAAATTAAAAAAAAGTCTAGACTTTTCTGTCTAGATGATCAACTCATGAGTTCATGGGAAACGTATCCAATGAAGAAACCCTACACAGGAGACATAGAATCATCTCACTATCTCTGCAGAAAAGCAGAATATGCTTTAATATGCAATATAAAACTTATACATTACGGCTGTTATAATTTCATAAGTCCCAATTTCATCAGTCTTATTAACATATGTAGAAATTACAAATAATCTTATTCAACTGTAAGAAAATTCACTTCCCTGCTCTAAGCAGTTTCCAGTCTAAATATATCCGAGATCCCAGACCAATCAAACAGAAAATAAATCAAGGGAACAAGTAGCAGTAGGAATCAGGGGACCCTGTTGTTTCAATAAAGATAACTGAACAAACTTAAAAGACAGGAAAGTCAGCAGTTAGGAAAAAGACAAAAATATTAAAATGTCATGACAAAGAGCAAACAAGAAAGGGATAAGAGTTGTCTTAGGTTGATCCGGATGCTTGGACTATATTTCCAAAGGTACTTTTACCAAAAGGCAATTAGACATTCTTGGGTTTTTGTCTTTAAAAATGTTTAGCTTCTAATATTTTCAAAGAAAAAAGGCAAGAAAGTTTTTATTTTTTGCGGGGGGGGGGTATCTTTGGGACAATCATGACCTGGAAGATTGAGAATCTCCATGGACACTTGAACTACAATGCTCCCTTTGCTGTAAACTGTTTAAACTTAAATTGTTTAAAACATTTTTTTATGAAATATTCAGGACATTTAGAATTCTTTGGACAAAATCCAAAAGGTAAAGGGTTTTTTTTTTAAATCAAATACACTGATCCCAAAAATATGATTTCTACAGCTATACGTTTTCAAAGATTTAGTGATATTTTCATATTTTAGAGCAAATAGGCTACTGTAAAATACGGAATAGATGTTTGTACAGAGAAAAGACTTAACCACAATTGTCATACTCTTGTGGCAATGACTTAGAACAAATTACTGCTTTTCAATACAAATGATGATCTGGCATTTCCACCATTAAACAAGATGGGAATCAGTTTATCTAGTGAAGGAATAGAAATATTTTGAACATATTTTAGTAAATCAATCTTTAGAATGAGAGATAAGATGACAAGAAACGTTGAAATGGAAATACTGCAGGGAATGAGGAAAGTTCAGTAGCAAATTAATAGATATTGAACCAATAAAACCAAACCAAATAAGAACCAAATTCTCTCTCCTGTATTCCTAATATGAATGGACTAAAGAGATGCAAAATGAATCAGAGGATGATGCCAGTGGAAGCAGTAACAACAACAGCAAAACACATATTTAATTCGCACAACACATAATGGGAAGATTTTTGGAGAAACGGATATAAACAATAAACCTATCAGAAACACAGAATCATAGATTTGGAAGGAATATTAAGCATCTAGGCTAGTGTTTCTCAACCTTGGCAACTCTAAGCTGTGTGGATTTCAATTCTTAGAGTTCTTTAGCCAGAAATGAATGAGAAATATTCTAAGCACAAATTCTCTTAACGCTCCAAATAGATGATTGTCCAACTTGAAAGTTTCTTAGAATGGAGCACCCACAACTCAGAGGCAACTTGTTCCACTTTTAATAGCTGCACTGGTAATGAAATTCTTCCTTATTTCAAGTTTGGATTGTATAAAGCAATTGACATTCACTTCAACAGAACAGTGTATTCTGTGGAGGCCTAGTGATGTACTTTGCAGATGTCAAGAGATGATTCAATTTAATTCTTCAACAAAGCAGCTGAATGGTCTTAGACCATCTGAGGACAGAGTTATGGGAAAAGGCCTCATCACCACCTTCTCCGATGCTGATGAAATGCTTCAAAGCTTGACAATTTGCAGTATATGTTAAAACTACCTTGCTGGGAACATCACTACTGACCAGTTTGGAGAAGTTTTCAGGCTTTGAAAGTTCAGCCCATGCTGCAGTTGTCTCTAGCACTTGCCAAAAATATTAAGTTTAGAAGACCTAAGGCATAATGCTAAGAGGACTCCAAGTGGGCCTCCAAGCTTAATGAAGACACATTTTTTTTGCATGTTCACTGTATCTTCCACTAGAACTTCAAGAAAAAATATGTGGCAGCATTTAGCTGATCTTGATTGGCCCCCAAGGAAGTGACATAGGATTTGACCAGATCAATTACTTGAATGGAAAAGTATCACAAAAATCCCAGGACTAGACCAGATTGAACTAAACCGACTAATACTAAAGTAATGGCAGCTAGTTTCTGAATAATTGTCATGAACACTGCAGGAATCATAAGAGCAAAAGGAGCTTTAAGCATGTCAATCTGCAGGCTGTTTGACAGCTTTCCATGAAACTGACCATGTATGCAAAGGTATCTCAGTGTACACAGCTGAAATAATCCTTTCTCACATTATACATTTTTTTTTTAAAAGAGCATACCGTATATCTTTTGGATTCCCTGCAAATCATCATTAGGCAGTTTGAAATTGTCAGTTTCCATGTATTGGTAAAATGGAGCCATAATGGCAGTCGGATCGTTTGAATGTTCTAATCCAAGGGCATGTCCCAGTTCGTGAACTGCTACTAGAAACAAATCATTTCCTGGAGGAAAAGAAAAAAATATTGTTTATAATATTTATATCTCCACTTATTTAAGCAATTTATATAAAAGCCATAATTTAAGTGTATTTCAATCTGGGTTTTCCAAAATTTCAGGAGTGGCCTCTATATACTGTACATCTTACTCTGCGAGGCCCCAGGATGTGTTGAAAATTCTTAAACAGAAGAGAACTCTAAATGTGTCCTTTTAAACATTTTATAGCTGTGAAAAAAAGAAAAGCACTGGAAGTGCAGGTATTATAAAAACCTAAATTACACTGATTCCAAAAAGGTGACTTCTATATAGCTATTCAGAATTTTTCAAACATTTAATGAGGTTTTTTCCATTTTCCAACAAATAAGCTACTATAAATATGGAATAGAAGTATAAATGTATTTCTAAAGCAGAGAAGTAAACAGAGAGCAGACATAATGAACCTCAATTGTTCTAATGCACTTGTTCAAACAATAATAGTTCTATAAACACCAATTTAATACATATGAAATATAAAATTTACTAGGTTTGTACCAGTGGTGGGATTCAAAAATTTTTTACTACCGGTTCTGTGGGCATGGCTTGCTGTGCATAGCAGGGGAAGGATACTGTAAAATCTCCATTCTCTCCGCACTCCAGGGGAACAATACTGTAAAATCTCCATTCCCTCCCCATTCCAGGGGAAGGTTACTGCAAAAACCCCACTTCCTCCCAATCAGTTTGGACTTGGGAGGCAGAAATGGGGGTGGAGTGGGGCCACTCAGAGTTGGTATTTATTGGTTCTCCAAACTATTCAAAATGTCCACTACCAGTTCTCCAAAACTGGGCAGAACCTGCTGAATACTACCTCTGGTGTATACCCTTTATATCTTGAATAGTAAGTTGTTTTACTGTATATTGCACTGTTACTTCATATGTTCCTTTGATATAAATTTATGCACTTCTCATTTCGACTGCAGATTTAGAAATATTGGAACCCTTGATCACAAGCCTAATATTTCTGCTGAATAATTCCAAGTTTCCTAGACCTTTCCAGGCAAAAATAATCCATTTTTATCAGTGCCCGTGCCAGATGAGTGATAGTTCTCATTCAGCCAGAGAAAAACAACAGGGTAGCAGACTTGACCACTGCCAAATAAGGAACAGATGGAAACCAGCCTGAATGACCAAAAAGAGATCTGGGCAGTTTATTTCATAGGGTAGGCAAAAAAGTGTCACAAAATGGTTGAATATCTATTCTATAAATAGGATTTGCTCTTGTAATACAGTTGGTAGACTTTTCATTATGGCTTCCTATTTTTTTCAAATTAACAACAACAAAATAATTATTGGAAGCTATTGGATTCTTGTGAGATACAAAAAGGTTGGGAATATTCTTCCTTTGTAAAAACACCATGGGAGGAAATGGGATCTTCTTCTATAGCACTATTGGCCAAGGAGACCCTAGTGCTAGGTGGTTCCAATGTGGACTCCAGAATTCCAGAAATAGAACAGAATTCCATCTTTCCACTGGATAAGTTTAACAATCAAAACAATATATAAAGAAAACTTTTTAAAATCTGATAACTGTGCACTATTGTTATTGCCAGTTATACTTTCTCTAAGGAGATATTCACATATTCACCACAACTTGTGTCAAGAAAGCTGATTTTAATCCACTTTATGTTGATTTCTATTTCATATATTTTAATAGGACAAAAATAGACAGTAGAACCACTAAGCCTATTCTCAACACTATATAAGTCAATCAGTTTGATATATGGGTAAGTAAGTAAGATCTTTATTACGGTCAAAGACCAGCAATATACATTTGTCTTTAAACTATATTAAAAATACTAACATTAAAATATAATTAAAAGTATTTACATTAAAAGTGGATAATAACATTATGGTCCAAAGATTGTTAAAGGTATGTCCAGATAATTGGTACAAGATGGTACTATACTGTAGCCATTTTTTTTTCTTATGGACATTGCAGCAGCACAGAACTTTGCCACTGCATACATGGTAACCAGGTTAGTGTCCTGGAGGAGAAAGCCTAGATAAAAATTGTCTGCCCTCCCTGGCAATCTCTCTAATAAGGGGAGAATATATGCAGACTTACAAGCTCTGTATAGCTCGCAGTGTAATAGTACATGTGAATTATCTTCCACTTCTCCTTTACCACATATACAAATGCGTTCGGCTATAGGTGTTCTCTTATACCTGCCCTGGAGGAATGCTGAAGAAAGAATGTTAAATCTGGCTCTGAAGAAAGCTATTCTTTGTTTTGTAGAGTTCAGGTCATTTAGATATCTTGCCGATTCCCACACACCCTGTTTGATTCTGTCCCTACTGTGGAGAGGCACTAATATACGGGTATAGTGGTTAAAGGCACTAAACTAAAAAAAAAAAAAGCAGACTGAGTTCTAGCCTTACATTAAAGCCAGCTGGCTAATTTTGGCAATGTAGTTGTAGGAAGAAGGTACAGGGATTTATCCAGGCAGTCACCGGGAGTCAAGACTGCCCAAAGTCAATTTTTCAAACATTGATATTTCAAACCTTTACCTTATCTTCAGAGGTTTTTTTCCTCATAGGATGAAATAAAAACCAATTTAATTTACTTGGACATTGTGCTAGCATTTTTGGTACTTCACCTGAGATTGGGCATCTTTACAAGTCAAACAAACCGAAGATGATAAAATATATTTATACATAGTTTATTACTGATGTTTTAATTAATAAATTAATAACAACATTAGCTTTGGCATCCAAAACAAACTTTATTCTCAAAACTGATCTGCACTGTTTTCAATTCTACAGATTATCTCTTGCCTGTGTGACGTGTTTTAGGGAGAGATTATTGGGACTATTATTCAGATGTCAAACAAAAAGATCTATTTGAAGTATTCTTTGGTTTTTCAAGTGTTCACCTACTGCCATACCTTTTGTTAAAAGTAGTCAAACTAATCATTAAGATCCACAGTTATTTTGGTATTTGGATTTTTTCCACATACTTCCCATTTACTAGTTCATTCATTTCCAGGAACAAAAAAAAAAAAAGCAGAAAAACAATATATTGACAGGATGCAATGAGAAGAAATGGAGAATAGATCTCACAATCTATTGAGGTAACCGGAGCCTTAAAATCCTGGTCACTGCCTGGGGGAAAAGCCAGCTCTTCAAAGCTTTCTGAAAGCTATTAGAGTTGGGTCCATCTCAGGGATGGTGTTCCAAAAGACAGAGAAGACTGAATTTCTAGAATTCCTAAAAATGGCCTTGATGGTTGGGTATTTTACAGCCTGAACCCAAACATTTGGAAAATGTACAGATTGGACAGCAATGATCCAATAAATTCCAAGGTTTAATCTGCTTCGTTGATCCCTTCCAAAGTCACCAGCTTACTTGCATCGCTGCCATATCAGATGCTAATGCCATACGTTTTGTGCTTTAAAGCATCTCTGGCTTGAAGTACTTTGTTTTCTTGCTATAAATGCCACACATGATTTATTCACTGTTGAGACATTTGCTTCCCAGGAAATTAATGTCTGACTTCAAGATTATTTGGGTTCAGTGCATCAAATAAACTGGAAGCCATATGAAATTTACTAGAAGGTGATCTCTGCAATTCAACAATGGGTGAGGATTGCCTGTCCCCAAACCCCTTGGTTGCTGACATGCTCATCCGGATGAGAAAAATGACTAAACCCAAGCTCCATTTATTCAAACATTTTTAACATAATCACTGTCTTTCTATCACACTTGAAAATCACTAAAGGTGACTCCATATTAAATGATATTTCTGTAAATGATCACAAGGAGGAAGGTTGGAAAAAACTTCTCCAAAAAGCTGCTGGATAGACAAGTATTTGCACATTTATTCACAAAATGCAAATGTTCTAATGCAACACAGAAGATAAAAAGAACTCTAGCCCTTACCACCAACAAAATGCTAGGTTTTAGACATATAAAAATACACATTAGTCACTACTTGGCAATACAAATGAAATTCTGCAATGAAAATCAGGTTAAGTAACTTTGATAATATCTGCTTCTGCCATAAACATGAGCTGCATATTAAAAGCAACCAGACATGTTTTGATTATTCAGGTTAGTTTATAAGAACTTGTCTGCTAAAGGAACCATTTCTTTCAGCTACAGATGTGAAATACCAGAAGAAAGAGCATATTACCTTTTATGCCCTAAATTTTATAAGCCGTATTGATATTGCCTTTTCCAGGCATATTTACAAGCTTTTATCTTTTGTAGAATGGCCTGATTTGTAATTTCCTAGTTATCTTCAGCATCTCTACTGTTGATCCATTCAATCTAATTTAATCCTTCATTAAACCAGATTATCCAGATTTTGTGATTTGCAGAGCAAAAAGGCTTTGTAGTAGATAATGTGCATCTTAAATCTAGGAGCAATACTTTTATCTTATATTGAGATAAAACAACATAATCAGAGAGTTACCATGTCTAAAATGAACATACTACTGGGATCTGGCTGAAAGAGCTATGCTGATCCTATGGATGTAAAGTTCCATTTAAGACATCAAATTCAACTACCAACTTACTGTGGGTAAGTAAATTAAAGAATCACAGATAGTGATTCAGACAATGAAGAGGAACTTGGGCCAGTTCTGGAGTCTGGGGAAGGCTCTGATGGATGCTCTGTGTTGGACACAGAGATAGAGCCAAGGCCGTTCAACATTTCCCAGCCACCAGAGAGGCAGCTGCCTTTGGGAGACTGAGATAAGTGGGAGGGAGAACAATTGGGGCCTGTTCAGGATGTGCTTATGTGCAGAGCTGTTCGGAGAGGAGAATAACTGAGGACAAGGAGTTGACTTGGGAAGCAAGGCACGCATGGATGCTGAATGGTCCCTCCCTGGCTGGAGAATAAATAGAAGGAAAGTGGAGTGGTGGTCATAGGAGACAGCAGTTTGGATTTCTGAAGATTTGGCTCATTGTGTTTCATGCCACAGAGACTGCTTGCCAGAACTTCACTTGTAGCTTTTCGGCTGGGAGCTCATGGCTTGGCAATTATGATAAGGAACTGATAAGGTCTGTTACTGCAGTAACAGCTGTGATTGTTCAGTGATTACAATGCAATATTTCAGGCTAACTCATTATTCACTGCCAGGAATTCGATTATGACCGGCTCAAAGTTGACTCAGTCTTCTATCCTTCTGTGATCAGTAAAATGAGGAGCCCATTTGTTGAGAGCAATATGCTCATATTTGTAAATAAAGCACTATGGAGGGATATATAAGCTAAGTGTTATCTCCCATATAATTCATTATAATGATATGATAAACCATATGATCATTACATTTTGATGGACTAGATTTAAATATAGCGTAGTGGTTTTGAATATAGCATTATTTTTCTAGAAAATATCAATAATGCATTTTTCTTTCATCGTTCTTCTGTAATTTACAGTGTTAATATTTTTATTTAAAGTATTATGAAGGTACTAATTATATTTTGGGTTTCTTCTTTTGATCTGATACAAAACAATGAGTATTAACTGAAGATTCTTTTTCTCATTTTGAAAATTTTACCTCTTCATTTGTAAACATGTTAAAATAAAACAATATGCAGGCAGCCACTTCTAAAACACCAGTATATGAAAAATATTGTTAGCACTTGCTTTACGCTTGAAAATATTCATGCATCAAGGTCAAAAATATTCATTAAAAATAGTAAATTTTAAAAAAATTGGATTGAAAGGGAAAAATGATTTCACAAAAGAAAAAAATGAAACAAAAACCACCTTAAAACATAAATTGCAAACAATGAATACAAGGAATGAAAGAAAAAGCAGTACAAAAACTTAAGAGAGCTATACAATAAGTAACTCTGGTTCTGTGACTGCAATTCTGGCTATAGTATAAAAAAGTAGTTCCTAGTAGTGTGAAAATATTTCCAATTTATCAAAATTATTCAATGAAACATTCTAATAGCCTCCTGCAAAGCAGTATGAAGAAATAATACATTCATTCAAAGTAGAAAATTATATCACAAAAGTTTAATAGGAATCAACATAACAGTGTTTATTAACATGTTAAATAGGAGTGATAAGCCATTTGTTGAGAAAATTAGAAGCTTGTTCTTTAATATTAACACAGAGAAACCAGCTAGCTAACCAACTTTCAAATAAAATTTCTTTCCCAGGCCAATTTCTCAGTGGGATTCTTTAATTTTTAATAAAATACTGCAACAAATCTTACAGCTGTCATAAAACTCCTTTAAAATATAAGGTTTATTCTTAACTAGCATCTCCGAATGAATATTTTCATGCTGATTATATGGGCCATATTATGCCTCTCTTGGCACTTCCCAGCTTCCTTGTCCCACTTGACTTTTTTACATTCTTTAATTACAAGAACAAATTAAAGCGTCAATCTCTAACATTTTTAAAGATTGTCTTTTAGCTCTTCACAGTAGCATATTTCTTTAAATTTCTGATAAAATACCACATATTTTAAGCACACTTTTAAAAGAAGCTTGATAGCTAGTTAATGTTGTCAAGAAATCTTAAACACGTTGACTCTTGTTAACTATAAAAATTTAGCTGCTAACATTCCTGTAAAATACAAATTGTGAAATACAATTTGCCTGAGTTATGCACTGATGTCAAGTTGTAAACTGGAGAATACTTAAAGTGCCTACCTTCCAGACTGCCATTCTTCTGTCACTAATAAGTGGTCAGAAAAGGGGGAGGGAGGGAGGGAGGGAGGGAGGGAGGGAGGGAGGAAGGAAGGAAGGAAGGAAGGAAGGAAGGAAGGAAGGAAGGACCCAACTGCTAAAAAAACCTCTTCTAAATGACCATCAAGTGGGGCTGGCAGTTCATCTGCATATTATTTCCAGAAGCATCTGAGGTCAAAAGTCAAGAGAGTGGCCATTCCCCAAATACTTGAAGCCACATCCTTTGTACAGCCCAAAAGAAAGTGAGAGTGGATGAAGGTCAACTGACGAGAGAGATGGCTCTGCGTGCCATTTCCGGCATGCGTGCCATAGGTCATTAGGCCATTATGGGCCTAATGTGTTTGTGTTTGTAAATGAACATGTAATATTCATGTTCTGTGACAAGCTGATGTGAAGTTACTACATGTCTTTGAGTACTTTAATCAGATTGTTGATATTGGATAATTCATTTGTTAAGCTGTTATGAGGGCCATAAACTCTAAAGGGAACTTAGAAACAGCAGAAATAATGAAATGCTATCTCCCAGTTTCTTTCAGTTAAGTCAAGGCTTGTTTCTTTGAAAAAAACTTTATTGCCCATGTGGTTTGGGAATTAATATGAATGATTTAAAAAACATTAACTCTGAACAAGATTTATGGAAACAGAAAGAAGACCATATTAAGGTTTTAGTGAGTACTCCAAGAAATTGTTCACCTGTTTTGAGAAACTGAAAATTCAAATTGTCTTCATTAGCAGAGGAATATAGTGCAGAAAATGAGTCAAGGGGATTAGGTGATTTGCATTTTGCTAAATAATCAAGCAATTGTATTTTCCCAGCCTCCTGTATACCAGAAGAACAAAAGGAGAAAAAAATAACCACTCAGATAACTAATTCTCTTGACACTCTGAGTTCAATTTAGCTTCTCAACACATTGACACTGAACTTGTGGTCTGTTTCATCAGATACTTCACATGGCTGACATTCAGCGGTACTTCATCACATAATAACCACAATTTATACACCTGAAAAGAAAAAAGTTGGGAGGGGGGAGGGGGAAGGAAAAACTTGAAGTCTAAATCCAAAGAATGATTCATGCTTTTAATTCACTTAATGCATTTTGCTTCACTCTCTCTTTTAGTATTAACAAGTATCAAAATCTGAAAATCAAAGTTGAAAGATTATGGCATAAACTGGTCCCGGTAGTTATCCGCACACTGGGTACCATACCAAAAAATCTTGGATGACAATTCAAAAATCTGAACTTTGATAAATTTATTTCTGTCAATTGCAAAAGCCCATACTGCATGATTCTGCACATATACATGACAAAATCTTACTCAACATCTTGGGAAGAGTTTGATGTGAATGAAGGTACCTAACGAACCTAAAGAAGTCAGTTATGGTTTCATGATGTTGTATGTAGCAATAGAACTTAAATTTATACACTGCCCCATCTAGGGATGTGCAGTCACGGGAGGCAGGGGAGGCGGGGCCTCACCAGTCTTATGAGGAAAAGGAAAGAATTTTTAAAACAATTAAAAAGGCCAAGGTAGTTGCTGCCAGACTCCAAGTCACAGTGACTCCGAGTCTGCTTAGTGCTAACTGTAGGGGGAAGCGAGAGAACTATGGGCCTCCTTTGCATAAGGTATTTTTTGCCTTTTAAGAGTTAAGCAAGGGTTAAAAAGCGAAAAATTCCTTATGCAAATGAGGTACGTGATTCTCTCGCCTCCTCCTGCAGAGGGTACTTTGTTTAGAGGCTTTTTAAAAACATTTAAGCAGAGTCATCCACATGGTGACTCTAGCACAGTGTTTTTCAACCACTGTGCCGCGGCACACTAGTGTGCCATGACATAGTGTAAGGTGTGTCGTGGGAAAATTACTTTATATATAGTCAATATAGGCATAGAGTTAAAAATTTTTAACATTTTCTAATGGTGGTGTGCCTCATGATTTTTTTTCATGAAAAAAGTGTGCCTTTGCACAAAAAAGGTTGAAAAACACTGCTCTAGCAGCAACTATCCTAGCCTGTCTGGCCCTGGCTAGACCAAATCTTGCATTTTTGATGCAGCTGGTAGGTATGTGGGTCAGAGGGAGGGGGCAGGGGAGAGGAATTCAAAATTATATGTAATGTAAGTAATTGTAATTTGTTTTTAATATGTGTGTGTGCGTGCTTTTTTTTTTAACCCGCCTCTGCTGGCGCGCGGGCTGGCACATTTATTTTTATTTTTCATTTTTCTGCACGCCATAGACCGAAACATTTCCTGGTTTGTGGCTGGGAGGCACAGTGGCACTTTAAAGTGCATGCCGCCGCCCCGCTGTATGGCCGGGGCAACAGCATGCACTTTAAAGTGCCAGCGTGCCTCCCGGCCACAAACCAGAACATGTTTCGAACTATGGCGGGCCGAGGCGGCATGCACTTTAAAGTGCATGCCTTCCGGGCCGGCCATTCAGCGGGACATGCTTGATGTGCTCCATCTCGGCGGGCGGAAAGGGCGAGGGAGGGCTGGAGGTGATGGGCGGGCGGCGAAGCGAGGCTGCTTGGGCGGCTGAGCCAGCCTGGGGGACAAGGGGCAGTCACAGGCTCCAGAAGCTGAGGGGCCTCAGAAAATCTACTTAGCACGGGTGCGGGGACGGCAACAGCAATAGCAATAGCAGTAGACTTATATACCGCTTCATAGGCCTTTCAGGCCTCTCTAAGCGGTTTACAGAGAGTCAGCATATTGCCCCCAACAATCTGGGTCCTCATTTTACCCACCTCGGAAGGATGGAAGGCTGAGTCAACCCTGAGCCGGTGAGATTTGAACCGCTGACCTGCTGATCTAGCAGTAGCCTGCAGTGCTGCATTTAACCACTGCGCCACCTTGGCTCTTACGCGGCACAGCAGGTCTCCTAGGACCTCCTAGGAGCCAGATGCGCCGCTCATTACCATCAGTCACCCCGTGTTCAGCAAAGCAAGCACGGGGAAGTCCTTTGCAGGCGGCTAAGACTGGCAGCCCGCAAAGACCTCCCCAGACTTGTTTTGATGAGTGCGGGGTGACTGACAGTAATTTGTGCTGGCTGTGCCCGCTCAAACTAGCCTCAGTCGCCCCGTGTTCAGCAAAGCAAGCCCGGGGAGGTCCTTTGTGGGTGGCCAGTCTTAGCTGCTTGTGCCTGGCACTGCGGCTGAAGTGAAGCCCCAAAGCCCCCACTGCCACCGGAATATCTGCTGCCACCTCCTCCTCCTCCAACAGAACTGCCGGATTTGCCGCCCGACGTTGTGGTTGAGGTGAAGCCGGCAAAGGTCCCACCGGCGCCCCCACCCATGGCAGCGGCGTCTCCCCCTTCACTTGTAGCACCTGATCTGGGCTCCGCGTTACGCCTGCCCCCTCCTCCTCCGCCGTGCTTTTGAGGAGCCATGAGTCCGTGGGAGGGAGCGGGAGCAGGAAAAAAAGGCCGCAGCGCAGGGCAGCAAATGTGGTGGTGCTGTTGGAGGAGGAGGAAGCAGCAGCAGTTATTCTGGTGGCGGCAGGGGCTCGTCAGCATCTTCAGTGACGCCCCCCCCCCGTGAATAAGACAAAGTGGAGCAGATCCATGCAGATGATGTCATTGCAACATGACTGGAGGAGGAATTCCGGGAGTTGAAGTCCACAAATCTTAAAGCTGTGCCGGGGCTTCAGCGGGGCTTTCGCGCTTGCCTCACCAGCCATGAAGCTCACTGCATGTCACTGGCCCCATCGTAGTTTACACCATTCTCTAGGTGGTTTACATTGTCAGCATATTGCCTTCAACAATTGCCTCCTCACTTTACCGACCTCGGAAGGGAGGAAGATTGTGTCAACCTTGAGTCTTTCAGGATTGAATTCCAGACTGTGAGCAGAGTTGGCCTGCAGTACTGCATTCTAATCACTGTGCTAACAACAACAACATAGGGACATAATAACTATGGTTTCAGCTAGGACAACCTACGTAGCTGAAACCATGCAAACATAAAATCAAATGGACAAATTCATTCAACTTTTCCCTACCTGGGAGAACTTATAAGGCTTCCAAGCATTTCTGAAATGCTAGCAGGACTTAGTTGATCCAGGTAATGATACTATTGGTGGAAATGTAGGGGCAAAGTCTACATTTGGATAAGTCTGTTTCATTATTGACTGAATAATCATTTTTATTAAATTTGTTATTTTATTATTGGAAAGATGTTCCAGATCCCTTCTGATTTTGGGTGCTCCTAGGTAGCTATATTTTATGTATATGATCAGAATGGTAAAAAGTTCAGAACCTGAAAAAAGGTCGAAGGGGAGAATGGAACAAAGCTAATTCTTAATATTGCTATCTGATGATAGCACTACATGATGATATATCAACTCATCCTGAATTTTTACACTGTTAGCATGTTTTTCTGCATTTTTTCAAAATAAATCCTATGTCTAAATGCTACCTGATAATGCAGCAATTTAAACTAATTTTGAACTAATAATTATATTGCTTTAAATTAAAATATTCATTTTTAAAAAATAAAATAATCATGTAAATTTATACAAGAAAACTGGTCTTATTGGTCTTATAATCTGCATGTCAATTTTCCTTTATTTACCAGGCATCCCTGTATAAAATTCCAAATACTAGCATAGAAAAGATTATGAAGAGTAATATTTTGCCACAAACTGATAATTAGAAATGTCTCAGATATTCATTCTATTATTTAATGTATGTTAAATTAACTAACAGAATGAAAAATATGTGTTTTTTTAAAAAAAATACTGATATATGTAACCATATCAATATACCTGATCCAGAAACTTGTTCTAATAGAAAAAAATGCTTAAGGAAAGAATACTGACAGTTTATAATATTATATTAGCAAAGTATTAATTTTATCCCAGAATACTGTGGCATTGCTATATATATGAGGAATATGTAATTATATTCTTAAAGTTTACAAATATTTAATCATTTATGACAGTGCAAATAACACAAATTTTTCCATTATTACATTAACTTACATTCCAATATGAGATGATTCAGTCTGAGGCAGTTCAATGTTATTAAGCTGCGGTAAATCTGGTTTGGCAAGCAATAGCTGCCTTGTTAAAATTATAGTTATAGCTTTTGGTGGGCCATAAGGACACCATTTACTTTTTTCCCCTTAAATACACAAGTTCACTTTGCATATTTAATTTATAACCCAGGTTCTTTGGTTCTGGAACATGACTCTCCATAATTAAGTATGGGTGGTTAAATACATACAATTGATAAAGTTGATCTTTAATTTAGCAGATCAAAATAAAGGTGCTACAGTGTAAATTCTATCTATTTCCTCATTTAGGTCTTTAATAAAAATTCTACCCATATAATCTTCATCCTACAGAGGTTCTTAGATTATTTAATTCTTCCTGTGATACAGAGCTGAGATTTATAGCTCAAAGAAAACCACAAGCAGCAGAGTTCATTTTGCTGTCAAGAAGGTAGGATTCCATTTGATGTAAGCGAAGTTGCTATTAGTTCCTGTGATAGTTAAGATCAATAAACTGCTGTCTTATTGAGCCTACTGCACTGCAAAAAAAATTGGACTATTTAGACATATTGCCATGCTCGACACATCATAGATAATATTAGATTAAATCCTTGTTACAGACATTTACATGTAAACATCATTCAAACAAAGCTAAATCTTCAAGTATTAGATCCCTAGGAAAAATAAAAAATTAAAAGGAGGCCCAAACCAATCAATACACCTTAATTTATTCTTAATCCCTTTTTAAAGTCTTGTTGCTGTAGTTGAAAGGCCACTTGAGTTCCGTTCAGAATTAGTACCTTCTTTTCCTGTCATTACAAAGCTTTCCCTAATGAGCTCAAATCATTATTCAGCCTTAATTACCATTAAATGTATTGTTTTAAATGTATCATTTACTGCTACTTTTGAATCCAGACTTGATGTAGGAAGCCATTCAAATTAATTGACATCTACATCTTACATTTATACTATTCATTTACTATTCAATTACTACATTGAAATGTTCTTAAATGCATTTATATTAAGTGCAAACATTATTTTGATTTCTTGTAATAAATTGCTTTTGATAGTGGTAATTGCTATGAAAAAATTGGGAAAATATAGAACAATATTGTCAATATAGAACAATATTTACATCAGTGGTGGGTTGCAGGCGGTACCGGGTACCGTTCCGTACAGTGCTCCGGAGGACCCACCTGCCCGCACGCCTTACTGTGTTTTTAAGCTGTTGGTGCTTCCGCCCACGTGCATGGCACGTACAGCGCCTGCATTACACTCTGCTGAGCAGCTGGAGCATCATGGAGGCTTGCGGAAGCATCATTTCCAGCTACAATGCATGTGCACGCCACACACATGCAGGTGGGTGACGCCGGGGCTGTTCCAACAGTACCGGTTGGAACGGAATCTGGAATCCACCACTGATTTACATTCTTTTATTTGTTTAACTTTCTTGTTTTCTCACTAAGAATCCAAAACAAATATATACATGTAAAATAAGCCAGTGGTTGCTTGGACATAGTATAATTAAAGAATAGTTTGATGTCCTTATTTCTCTATTACACTAGATTGTAATCTTAGAGTAATCTAGTATATTATTGTAAGTAGTATAGGTTGTAGATGAGTGAATACAGACATGGAAGGGAATCTGTTCTTGTGTATGTCAGCATTTAACTTCACCAAAAAGTTTAATGGTAGAAGATAATTAATTTTTAATAGCTATTCCTGAATTATACTTCCCATGTAATTATATTGGGATAGGGCACTGGGCCTTACAATGCCCCTTACAAAAGGATATTAAGAAAGTACACAAAAGAGTCTGCATCTATTATGATAAAGAAAAGAATTCTTTTCATCAGGTTGTAAGTTGTAGAACCAAAATTAAATTTGAGCTTTCCCAGTAATGATCCAATTATTATCAAATATGTTTCCCAAAAGGATGCACATGGACCTTTCAATACTCGCTTTGTAGGTAACTGTCAAAATTCTTTATGTCCAAGGCATCCAACTTTAAATGATTTATGTATCCCATGACCCAAGGATAGCATGGTATCCCCACACGTTTTGACATCCATGATCATAGATCATAGCAGTAACATACAGTGTCCAAATACCAAATTGCAGAGGTATAAATTCCTGTTGTTTTCCACAGTTTATACCACACTATCATATACAACACTCACCCCCTAAATGTATGAACTATTACTTTTTTTAAAAAAAAGTTGCTTTCAAGTTAAAAGTAATATGGACACATCCATCTATTAATTATATTTAAGTAGAATTGCTCTTACCGTCATGATTGGGATTTCCCAAAGTCCATGGCTCATCTGAGTCAAAATGAGTATCACCTCCAATTCCTGGCCCAGGAAAATAAGCATGAGCCAAAAATCCTCCTTCCCCATCGAATGGAGAACTGTCTCCATGAAAACCTGATGCAAAAATTATAGTAATATCCACGTCTTTCTTGCCATTCTCCAGTTCTACATAAGGAACTTCCTCAAATGTCAGAGGGGTTACATTCTGCCACACATCGAAGGCACGGCGAATAGCTTTACGGGTTTCAGCATCTCCTACTTTTGGAGTGACATTCTTTATGCTGCACCAAAAGAAAATCAAACAACAAGTAAACGTAAGTGTCACCTTATCAATAGTACCACACACCTTACTCTTAACTGCACATTGTATCAACCCTTCTGATGCAATGGGGACCGAATGACAATTCTTGAAACTATATCAAGTACAGTGATTTCACATATTGAAAGTAGTTCATATGTAACAATATAACAACTCCATAAAGGAATTGTTTATTAATGTTCATTACTACAGATTGGTGACACTGAGGTCAATTTACATTTATTACTACACTGGCAATTTGATTTGTATTTAAATACCATTTTGGTCAATTCGTTACATTATTAGTAACTCCAAAAGTCATTGTATAAATCAGTCCTCCTTAATTTGGTGTGCTTTAGATGTGGAAACTGTACAATCCAGCATGTAAGTCAGTATTATCTAGGATGGACCTGGTTAAGTGAAGCTTAAGTCCAAAAGTCCCGAAGGGAGGAAAAGCTGTTGAGGAAAGAGGTCTGTATAGCAAGAAAAAAACAAGCCAGGGGAAAAACGATCCACAAGTTTTATTTTTTCCATTTTGTAAAGGTACACATTATAAATGGTGCCTGAAGCTGAATCTTGGCACAGCCATGTCCCAAACCATTGCCACTTGTGGACAATGTCAATATAGACCATTACCCAAAGATATAGAGAAGACATTAAATCAAGTTTATTCCCGTGGCCAAGATGAATAGTCAGCTAATATACTTTATAAAGATGTGACAAATAAATATGTAACTAATTCTATATATTTTTTTTAAAAAGTCCCAATACAATTCTCTATAACATTTGACTTTCCTCTGAATGAGATCTATTTTGTCTGATTGGAAAATGTTCATGAACAAAAACTTCTGATGATTCATTTAGAAACATTATAAATATATACTTGAGTAATGGCATCACATATTACCTAAAGCTAAACCTCTTATATTTGTATTTCTTATTTTAAATTAGCCATATTTCAGGTATCCGTTCACAACAGCCTCTCTTGCTACTGAAGCACTTAAACCCACTGATGTTCTCCATGAAAGGTCAGAGATTATATCAGTAACAGAGATTAAAATATGTTGCTACATGACAGCTAATTGGGAGCTGATTCTTTTGAAAAAGTAATGGGAACATTCAGTGCAGTTTTCAGAAATGAAATTGAGCTAAAAGTAAGTCAGTCTTTCAGTAATGAAGTAATATGGGCTTTCTTCAGAAAACCAACCAACGATATTTAAGACATTAGGGTTATTTGGAAACTTTGCTTCAATGAATAGCTGTCTAGGCAAAGACTAACTCTTCCCTGTAATCTTGAAAAATTACTGCCAATCAGTGTTAATAGTATTGGGCTACCAGACGTATGATGGGTCTGCTTTTTTCAGATCAACTTAGTGTTGATCCATTTAGGAATAGGAATTTAC
Organism: Thamnophis sirtalis; assembly: GCF_051295495.1. Lineage (NCBI taxonomy): Eukaryota > Metazoa > Chordata > Lepidosauria > Squamata > Natricidae > Thamnophis > Thamnophis sirtalis. Next base: position 128,149,157 of record NW_028261382.1, on the reverse strand, counting down.
CAACTGGCTTACCACCCAAGCTTGATGTTGTTTATTGAGAGAGAGAGAGAGAGAGAGGGAGAGGGAGAGGGAGAGGGAGGGAGAGAGGGAGGGGGAGAGAGAGAGAGAGAGAGAGAGAGAGAGAGAGAGAGAGAGAGAGAGAGAGAGGGAAAGAGTGACTGGCTCAAAGTCACCCAATCACCATTCATGGCTTAGGTGGAACTAGACCTCACAGACTTCTGATTTCTAACCTGGTGTCTAATTTCTTTACCCACCCATTTCCACACACAACTATCTAATCTAAAGGCCATGACATGAATTCAAATGACTCTTTACTGTCTATACTGACTTTTGGAAGGGTCCCAAAGACCTGGATTTTTGTTCAGGCCTTTAGCGAAGACAACTGACATCCTTTTTTTTTGTCCCCCAGTTTTCTTTATTAATGTTGTTCTTTTATCTTGTGTTGTTATTGCATTTTGTATTATTCTAGGTTTTTTTATTTTATTTTTAAAAAGCTAATAATTGTTAACTGGGAGTCATTGGGAGTCAGGCAGCATTTAATAAATTTAATAAATGATAATAGCCCAGTTCCTTGGGAAGGATTTGATAAGTGGATAAAACTGCCAAATCCAGTTTGGTGACTGTGCAACAAGCCACAATAAGAATACAGCAAAAGAAAAAGAAAAAAAGAACTAGAGAAGATAACAAAATACAAAGACCTGAAAATAGAAATAGAACAACTGTGGCAAAAGAAAGCAAAGATAGTACCAATAGTGGTAGGTGTCTTAGGTGCAAAATGTCTATGGAGATTCTCAGTCATCCAAGTCATAGTTGAACAATAGGAGAACAAACCCATCAGGACAAGATTCAGCAGTCCATCTGCATTTAAAAGACAAAGGCCACTCTTTTGAGGACAGCAAAGACCACATTTTGTACAGAGAGGAGCACTATTTTCAAAGAGAAGTCAAAGAAGCCATCTATGTCAAAACTGAACAGCCCTCTCTCAGCAAAGAGAGTTATTTACAACATACTCCTTTCAGCAGTTCCAAGAAGGCTCCACACCAGTGTTGGGTTCTAGACTCCATCGCAACCGGTATCTGATGTGGTATGCTGCATCCTAGTCGGGCATGTGCATTGCACACACATGTGCACTCCACCACCCTGCAACACCTAGCTGCTCAGCGGAGGTCACGCAGGTGCCGCACGCTGTGCGCACATGCGTAATTGGCCTGGTTGCTTCAAAAACAGCTATGGAACGTGGGTGGACCAAACAAGCCACTGTACCAGTACGGTGGCTGCTGCTCCCGGCTACTACCAGTATGGCCATACTGGGCCATACCATCCAGAACACACCACTGCTCCACACCCATTTGCATTACTCAGGTGAGTCTGATGACACAGATAAATCTCCAGGAGACCTCAATGACTCTCTAAAAGAATGCAAATGATCAGCTATCTGCAAAGAGTATAAATCCTTCCATTCCCTACCATCCAGTCAGAGGTGAAGAAGGTTCTTGGATAAAAGCAAAACATCTTCGAAGAAAAACAAGAAAGTTCACTTGTGTCTTGAAAAAGCACTTTTGGGACTTGGATGCAATACAAAAACAACTGGAGAAGAACCTGAACACATTGGCATTGACAAAATCACCATCAGTCAATTGTGAAAGACAGATGGAACACACAGCATCGTGTGATGATCCCTACATCATCATCAAACAATAACATCTGCCTAACCAAGGTTCAACAAGTGGATAAAAACTTCAAATCCCAATCTAAATATCTGACTGATTGTGTCACCAACCATAATAATTGATTGTTCTAAAATTAAGAACCAAGTTACTTACTGAGTAGCTGAAAGGCACTTATATGTAAATACCAGTTAGGAAGATAGCAGTATTAATAAAGTTAAACTGACAGAAAGAAAGGATTCCCAAAAATACGCTTGGTGATCCTTCTATATATAAATTTAATTTAAAAACTTAAAACTATATCCTTGAAAAGACATTTTATATTCAGAAAAGGGGAACGGGACATGACATTTTGATAGATGAACTCTAACAATAATAATGTAACAGAACAAATTCAAGCATATATACAATTTTGTATGATGGATGAGTCTTCCTTGTTGATGACAGGTTGAAGGAAAGCTGAATTGGTGAAATGCTCAGTTTCAATAAACAGGTAAATTGTTAAGTAGCCCCTGTCTGTCTGTGATGCCCTTTTGTCTGAAATGGAGCTGTTCATGGACATCCTCAGTCATCTATTTAATCTGTTGGAAGAAATAGGAGCTTGTGACAACAAGCACCATTTTCAATTTGCTAAGAGCTTTATGCACTTCAACCTTTTATAGCCATTTCTAGGATACAATAAGATTTCCGTCAGGGCAGACACATTTTGTTATTACACAGGTTGTACAAACAGTAAGTAACATTCCATAAAGCTATTCATTATTGATATGAGTTACTGACTATATATGATCTCTCCAGTGGTGGGTTTCAATTTTTTTTAGAACCTCTTCTGTAGGTGTGGCCTGCTTTGTGGGAGTGGCTTGCCTACCATGTGACCGGGTGGAGTGGCTTGGCAGTCATGTGACTGGGTGTGCGTGGCCAACTTGTAAAATGTGGTGAAACTCACTTAACAACGCTCGTGCTTAGCAACCAAAATGTGGGCTCAGAAACTCTGGCATTTGAAGCACGCAAGTCTTAAAGCTGTCAAGTTACAAGACCCTTGCATCCCTAACCCTTTAGAAAAAAAAACCCAGGGGTGTTCAAACTTGACAGCTTTAAGACTTGTGGACTTCAATTCCCAGAATTCCTCCTCCAGTCATGTTGGCTCAGGAACTCTGGCATTGAAGTGTGCAAGTCTTCAAGCTGTCAAGTTACAAGACCCTTGCACCCTAACACTTTAGAAAAAAAATTCCAAGGTTGTTCAAACTTGACAGTTTTAAGATTTTAAGGTTTAGATAGAACTCTTAGAGGCGGGTGGGGCAATTGGTGAGCCAGCCAATCAGTGAGCAGCGGACGGGGCAAGCGTGGTGCAGACGGGCAGGGGGAGGGAGCTGGAACCAGTTCTAAATGGCGCGGTAGGTTTGTGGAACCTCTTCTATAGAAGAGGTTAGAACTGGAAGGAACCCACCCCTAGATCTCTCCCACACACAAAAATAAAGCACAGAAATAAATGTCTGCCTTACCAACCATTTCCAAACAATCGCATATACCAGGGCTCCCCAACCCCAGGTCCATGGATCAGTACTGGTCCATGGCATGCCAGGAACTTGGCTGTACAAACAAGCACAGTTCCATCTGTGGAATGCAGGCAGCACACAAAACCATGCCCCCTACATCCACTGAAAAACCTTTATCCATAGAACCATATCTGGGATGTGGCAATCCATCCATATCCTGCCTTTCCCAGCACAATACTATCTCACTTACTTATGTATACATTATGTATATTCTTATGTTCTTAATCCATAAGAATGTTAATATTGAAGAAATTGACATATCCAAAAGCTATGGCCAAAGCTTAATAGCCTACATACATTAGGACCTTGGATATTCATAAGGTAAAGGTAAAGGTTCACCTCGCACTTATGTGCTAGTCATTCTTGACTCTAGAGGGCGGTGCTCATCTCCGTTTCAAAGCCGAAGAGCAAGCACTGTCCGAAGATGTCTCCGTGGTCATGTGACTGGCATGACTAAATAGGTGGGAAGGAACACTATTACCTTCCCACCAAAGGTGGTTCCTATTTTTCTACTTGCATTTTTACGTGCTTTCAAACTGCTGGGTTGGCAGAAGCTGGGACAAGTAACGGGAGCTCATTCTGTTATGTGGCACTAGGGATTCGAACTGCCGAACTGCTGACCTTTCTGATTGACAAGCTCAGCATCTTAGCCACTGAGCCACCGCATCTCTCCTTGGATAGTCATACTGAATCATAAATCAACATGGATCATTTTATAATATTTTTAAATTGAATTAAATTTCCTTCTACATTACATCTTAAAAACTGGTTAGCAAAAGTATTATGCTTTAAAGTTCCCCCCAACTTTTTTTTTTACTCATTTATCTTACTATCATTACACAGTGTATTTGGATGGGGTTTTTTTTTTGGGGGGGGGGTGTTGTTTCTCATTTCTTTCATGAACAAATGAATGATCTTTGACATTTATTCCACTTATTTCAAATTGCAATCTTCTATATGCCATTTTTGTTACTAGAGGAGCCATACATATTGAATAATAATATATTATTCATAAAACGTACCATATGATATGGAAGAGTAGATTAGATAAGAATAGTTATTAGCATCCACATTATTTATGCCTTTTTATAGCAGCAATTAATTTTTATTCATTTACCCAGCATCTGATCAGCTCAACTAAAGACCAACATGATCATGTATTCTATACTACTTATACCATACTATCATGTATAACCTAGAGACTACCTTGCAAACTGATATACTGTACAATTAATCATATTGATTTATTATCTGGCAGAATAGTATAGATCTGCTGATAACACAAAGGTCTAAAACAAATGGAGAGGCCTCTAACAGCTTATCTCAAAAAGAGGCAACTGACATGAAAATGGATTTCACAGATGGCAAGTGATACTGGGAACAAATTCATTCAGGGAATAAAAATATCAAAATAATAATGGAAATGTTTCTGAAGCAGAAGCCAGTACAAATAAGAAACTTGTAAGACAGAAAATAACATATTACTTAAAATTACCTGGTAGTAAAATATTAGCATAACACATGAATTTGAATGCACTTTTTTTTTTACTGAATGTCTATCTTAGTGGTGTACAGTAATTGGTGATTACTGAAAATAATTGGTCAGAAATAGGCCAACTATTTCAGACATAATATATATTTATATATTAAGTATATAATTACAGTATATTATCAAATTATTCTATTATTAGCAAAAAATACATAAGCAAAAAATTATATATTATTCCTGACAAACTCATTTCACGAGATGGGCATGACATAAATTTAGTAAATAAATAAATAAATAATAAATATTTAAAGGTAAATTTAGAAATTAAAATTGAAGATTTTTCCAAGAACTCATTTATTTATTAGCAAGCACTATTTGTAATGCCTTGGCTTAAAATATATATGAAATTAGACCACAGGGGTAAAAAAAAAGCAAAATATTTTCTAAGCTGCCATTAATTAAACAGGTTAGAACGATAAATAGGAAAGATTAGCGAAGGTATCTGAAGGATATCAAGAGATTAACATGTTCATTTTGTTCCTAAAAGACTGAAATTTCTTGTTGGGATACCAGTAACCTTATAAAGGTATGGTAACAACTTGCTTTCAGGAATTGTGGTAGTTCCATAAATAGATAAATAGCCTTTGCGTTGAAGTCCTTTCTCACTCAAAAGTAAAAAGTATATGGACCTGAGGATGTATATACAAGCACCCCTGTTTATGAATGTATAGTTAGTTATGTAGACCTTCTTTTCAGTTCAACACTAAAAACTGGAAGTGGGTAAGCAAATATATATTTAAATGAATCCATCTACAAATATCTACAATGGGAAATGATACTCTTATTAGCTGAGGTAGGCATCACATACTGTAACAACCGTCTCACCCAGAATAAAAAAATGTGAGCATGCAAGCACCTTCCACAAATGTGCGCTGCATGGTAAAAATAGTGATTATATAGGATAGCACCAGGGTCGGAACTACCGGTTCGCCTGAACTGGTCCAAACCGGCAGCATCCCACCTCTGCCTGTTAGGTTGCCAGTATTGGGATGTTTATAACGGTGTTCAGTTAATCATAATATCTCAGTATTCAAAACACAAAGATCTGCAGAGAAAGATCATCTTTAATTATCATTTGAATCATCAACTGCTAACTCCACTATTAACCTATATATTTGTAGACATTAAAAGAAAACTACCATTCAAGAAGATCTTTTTTTTAGTTACTGCATCCATGTAGTAAACTTCACTCCCTTTTCCCCAATTCTAAGTAGAAATAACATTTTCAATGCTATTTAATTTCTCCTTTTAATGGTCAGCCTTTGTTCATACATAACTTATTCCTGTATTCATGCATAACTTACTGCTAATACGTACAGCAGCCACCATGTTTTGGGTACCAGGACTGGTTCTGTGGAGAGACGTTTTTCTGAGGACTGGAGGGGACGTGTGCTGCCTGCATTCGATGGCCCTTTGCTTTTTTGTATGGCCACGTTTCTGGCATGACTGTGCCGGTCCATGGACCAGGGACCTCTGTGCTAATAGTTTCACCATACTTTCCTACTTGTTCATGCTTTGCCATGTATACCACTAGGTGTTCTTTTTTTCTCCTTACAGATTATTCTGTTTTGCTTCTTTTTTCAGGTTTTATTTTGGAACTCAACTCTTTTTTTTTTTTGAGTGGGAGAGTATTGACCCTTGGGTCTTATCTGTTTAAAGAGAAAAGTCTTGGGTCACAGAGATACTTTCTCTATCTTCTTAATGTCTAGTCACAAGACAGCAAAGAAAAAATGATTGGCCATCTTCAGCCCACAGAATAGTTTTACAAACCTAAAAACAGATTTGAACATAGACTGGTACACTGAGCCCAACAGGGAAAGGTATTGTTTGTTAAACAGTCCATGCATGGGTAAGATATATAGATAAAAATCTTGTGATGAAGCTTTTACTTTCTTTTTGGAACAACTTATTGACGTTAATGTCATGAACTATTATGGATTAAGTATCACCTAATGTGAATTATTAGGCCCAGTTTAATGTACTATTTATCAGCTAATTTGCTATTTATCACAAATTAAATAAAATGTATTTCATTGCCTTCCAGAAATAATAAAATTGGTTCACAGTAGTTTGATTTCTATTAAGTTATGTTGTCATTCCCTAAAGATATTCTCCATATAGATTTCCTTGTTCCACAAAAATCCTTTAAATAAACTTGTAAATATACTGGTAGAGATCAGATTTCTATAATGTGAAAAGAAAACGTATCCCTTCTATACCTTTTCTGCATTGTTAGAACTGTTTTTTTTTAACATTAATCCTGGAAGGGGGATGAATAATTAGCAGCTATAAGCAGTCCCGTAAAAGGCACAACCTCATCACTAATTTGTGATTATTGCTATGTTCCAAAAGGAAAGGTGACAATGAGGCACCCATGATATGCCCCAAATCTCCCCAAAGAATCCAATAAAATAAAATAATAAAAACAATATAAATTTCACAGCATTGAAAATGTCCCAAAATTTTCGTGAGAAAATAATAAAGCCTTGAGAAGCATTGGTGATCTTGTGTAAGATCTCAGGAATCCAAAAATATACAATAACTGTGTAAGTTGGAAAAGATTTCCAATTTTGATTCAAATTATATTTCTTCCTAATGACCCAAAAGTGTTTTTTTCAAAAGACAACTGGACTTTGTTTTTCCTGGAAGACTGAATCTTTTTCACTGAAGATTATTCTTGGATAAGAAGTAAAATGTCACGAAAAACAAAGTCCAGTGGTTTTTTGAAAAGCACCTTTGGGACAACCATGACCTAGATGACTGAGAATCTCTATAGACATTCTACTTTATGAGTAGGAATTAGATATGGTTGCTGCATGTTTAAGTCAGGGCTTTATTTGGACCCGCTGATAATTTTGTCCTTGGGTTTTTCACTAAAAAGACTTTCGTTCACAACTTTTCAAACCTAATCTTACTGGCGAAAAAAAGACAAAAAAATGACTTCTTCACATTTTCTTTAATAATATACAGTTACTTTCTCTCATTCTATCCTAAAGTTGCTAGCTACATACTGTTTTTTTCTCCTGTGCATTATAAAATGTATATCATCCTACTATTATTACTGATAAATTGAAATGAGTAGTTTTTGTTTCTTATTCCTTCCTGGTCAAATCCAATTTAACTAGATGGGATAGGCAGCACAGAAATCAAACAAACAAACACATAGGGAGCAATTGATATGAACTTGAAAATGTCAAAGTTACATTTGATATGTAAACCAATTCTCCACCTTTGTAGTAAGGTAAAGGTAAAGGTTCCCTCGCACATATATGCTAGTCATTCCCAACTCTAGGGAGCGGTGCTCATCTCTGTTTCAAAGCCGAAGAGCCAACGCTGTCCAAAGACGTCTCTGTGGTCATGTGGCCGGTATGACAAAACCTTGCCACCAAAGGTGGTTCATATTTTTATACTTGCATTTTTTTTAACATACTTTCAAACTGCTAGGTTGACAGAAGCTGGGACAAGTAACGGGAGCTCATTCCTTTATGTGGCGCTAGGGATTCAAACCGCCGAACTGTTGACCTTTCTGATCGACAAGCTCAGCGTCTTAGCCACTGAGCTCTGATCAACAAGCTCAAGGTCTTAGCCACTGATCCACCCTTTGTAGTACAAGAGCTTTTTCTCTTCAAAACATTCAAATCCAATTTCTTGTCTTTCACTAAGCAGCAGAACTATATTTTTCAAAGTGTTAAGAAATTACAAATTAAAGGGTCACAGTTTGGTTTCATACCTGTAAGTGATATATTTGTGTTGCCACTTCTGCCCTGTTAATGCATATCGCTTTCGACGAATGTTAAATCTGGAGTTGCCTCTCATCTGATCAGGAACTCCACAACGAGGCTTCTTCATCCAGCTTCAAATGAACAAAAAAAAAACAAAAACCAAATCAGTACCATATGATGACAATAAGTGTAGCAATAGCAATAGCAATAGCAGTTGGACTTATATACCGCTTCATAGGGCTTTCAGCCCTCTCTAAGCGGTTTACAGAGTCAGCATATCGCCCCCAACAACAATTTGGGTCCTCATTTTACCCACCTCGGAAGGATGGAAGGCTGAGTCAACCTTGAGCCTGGTGGGATTTGAACAGCCAAACTGCTGGACTGCAGTCAGCTGATGTAGCCTGCAGTGCTGCATTTAACCACTGCGCCACCTCGGCTCCTGTGTAGAGTATCATGTCGACGCATCTGATAGTATCACAGATGTGACACAACTATAATCTCTCTTCTTCAAAATGGTTAAACATTGCTTTTTACATTTCCAGTTTCTCAATCTTGACAACTTTAAAATGTGTGGACTTCAACTCCCAGATTTGAGAAACACTGAAATACAATATACAAGTGGTCCACCACTTACAACCATAATTGAGCCCAACCTTTATGTTGTTAAGCAAATCTTCATTGACTTTGCTTGTTGGAAATCAATTGGGGAGGTCACATGACCCAGGACAGTGGAGCTGTCATAAATACATGCCAATTGCCAATTGCCTGAATTTTGATTACATGACCATGGAGATGCTGTAATGGTTATAAGTATGTAAACCAATCATTAATCACTATTTTCAGTGCTGCTATAACTTTGAATAGTCACCAAACAAATGGTTGTATTTGAGTACTACCTCTAATTCCTGGTTAACATTATTAACATTATTAACATTATTAAACAGCAAACCTTCATAGAATTTCCAAATAAAGAAATGATATGGGGCAAACACGTTGGTATATACAGCTGGTTTGACTGATGTTTGTTTAATTATTTGCTGGGGATTATGCACTGTTGTAACCTAACAGGACATGCATTACCACTTGTTCACACTGATTTTGTACCATTAACTGAAAATCTTATAGCAAATTGAGTTTGTCGAACTAGTTTGTGAAAGAAAGAACTGGGTCCCTGAATAAAGTTTCATTAGATTGTCCTTCAGTCTCAAAACTAATAGTTTGTGGGAGCAGGATAGAGCAATAGCATGAATGGCTTAAATTATCAAGTGAAGCCTCTGGTAATTGAAATTGCTCATTGAAACAAAGGAAACTACCTTTTTTTCTTATTCATTCCCTTCATCAATCTAACTCAATGCTGTTGTTTTTTACTGGCTTCCAAACAGGAATCTACATCTACAAGCCATGCCCAGAGATAGCAAGACAATGAACCTGGCTTTTGCATGCAAGCCATGTGTTGTGTCTCTGAGCTATCACCCTTCGGAACCTCACATTATGAGATATAATGCAGATTGTAAGGATGAATTAAATCTATATTATTGTTCCATGAGATGCCTCTGCCTGGCCTTCCAATCTGCTGCTCTACCTTGGTGCATCTCTACAACTGCTTCTGGGCAGCTTGCCATATTTCTTTCACTCTTTCCCTCTCTCCCTCCCACCCTTCCTTATAAATGCTAGCATGGAGTGCACACAATATTAATAGGGTTCTGGGTACCTTCTCCCTATATTATTATTATCCATGAGCTCTTGATATGATATGCATTGGCAACATCTGGAAAACAGAGGCTGAAAAATCCAATATATATTTGGTTCATCACAAAATTAAATCTGGAAGGAAAACACATAATTGGAAGCTCACAGATTCTGGGAGCATATTCAAAAGTGGACAATCTTATCAGTATCACTTGTGTACTATTATTTTTCCTCATCAGTTTGAAATTTCAGTTTAACCTAATAAATACTGTTCATTATTGCCAGGCAATCATTACTATTAAGATGTCCTGCTTTTCAATCCACCATTTCATTACATTATAAACATCATTATTACTATATTTCTATAATTGTAACTGATTACATCTATTTCCCAGTGTTGCATTAAAATTTGTGCTACTGAAATTAAAGTGGCTGGGTTACTCATATTTTGCTATGTTTATGGAGCTGTTCTCAACTTCCAGTGCTGGAATACTGCAATACAAAATAAAAATAAATGAAATTTTATGTCTAACTTCGTGTGTTGGATAAAATTCATGCAGAATGAAGTCACAGAACTAATCTCTTATGATTCAAATATGGCAAAGTTTGTGCTGGACTGATAGTACTTTGTTTGGTGTTCCCTATTTTTACAGGTTTTGCCACTTAATGTTATGGTTATTTCTTCTGAAGATCAAAAATATTGTATTTATTTCTATCTTTTCCACTTTATACTAACTGTACTTATGAATAAACAGCTTAGTGGAATAAAGCATAATAACTGCAACGTCCTCTTAAAAAGGGGGGGAAAATACCCAAATGATAACCTTTGGCCATAAAACAGCTCTATGTCACTGATGGGTTCTGGAGCCTGTTCCAACCGGTACAGTTGGAACAGGCCCTGTGTCATCCATATGGATGTGTGCAGTGCGCACATGCATCTTACTGTTCAGCGATGCCTCCGTGACACTCTAGCTGCTCAGCAGAGCGTCGCATAGGGACTGTACGTGCTGCGCATGTGCATGTAAGGGCCAAAGACTTTAAAGACAGGTAAGGAGTGAGGGCAGGCAGGTGGACCCTCCGAAGCACCATACAAGAACTGTACCCGGTGCTCCGGGCAGGCTCTGGTACGCTGTACAGGGTGTACCATCTGCAACCCACCACTGCTCTATGTACATGAAAAATGACTGAAGGATCACATCATAGTAAAATGACTGTTAAGACACATACATGACATGAAGCATAACCCATAATCTTATGAAAAGAAAGTAAAGTTTATCTGAAATGGACATCTTGTGGTTTAATTAGAAAGATGTACAAGACAATTGTTCTTCAAAGAAGTCAAACTAAGTGCTATGTTAGTATATGGATAGTTTCTGACAACTGAATAAATTACAAGGACAGAATAGACAGAACAATTTTAAAAAATCTGGTTTTGCTACACAAACAGGTTCTCTATTAAAGCTGTAGTTTAGTGCTAAATATGGCAGAAAATATATTGTTTTGGTGCAAGCCAAATGAGTGATTTAGATAGAAGTTCCACGTATTATTTTAAATGGGACACAAATATCTATATTTTATATAATTCCTAGGAAATTATAGGGTTAATATTATTAAATTCCTAGGGATATTACAACAACCACTAGACTTTTATTAATTTTGATTTAAAGTGTATGGCTTTAAACTTAACATACAATGAGTTCAAGACACCAAGGTTCCCCAAACTTTAAGCTCTGTTCCCCTCTAAAATCAATAGTCTCCTCCACATTGTACTCTCCATCCAGCACAGACAGACCAGAGGAAGAGATTCGTTATCAAATAAAAAATGTCTCAAATCGATCCAATCATTTCCAAGTATTTGAGTATACTTAAAGAGGCTTCATAGGATAGTAGTCCCCATGCCATAAAATAGTCACTAAATATAATCAGCTGTGAACAGAAATCCTAACTATCATTTATTCTTGTCCAACAAACGCTTTTAGCTCGATGTAGTGAAATAGATAAAAAGTCTCTTGGAGTTACCACAAAAGAAACTGTAGGCTTATTGAGATAAGAGCAGGTTTCCAATTTAAAATGAATGCTTCCTTACTCCCACCTACCCCCCAAAAAACACATTTATGTGTTTAGGAAAACAGATCTTTTCTTCCACAAACAATAGTTTGCACATTTCACAGTAATAGCTATGTCCAGCTTCAATCAAATTCAGGAACACAAATTCAGGTTTCTGTTTTAAGTATTAATTTTCAAAGCAGGGAACCTCAGTGAATGGCTTTAATAAGTATTTAAATGCAACATGGATCTGCTTCTCTAATATTTTTTAGAGACTCAGTAACATCCTCATATGTGGGATATCCCAGACAGGTGAAAAACACACAAAAATTATATCTGTTCTCACATTTTAATGGAAAAGAACTCCTAAGGAAACATTTGTTCTGAACCAGACTTAAATTTTAATCAATGTCAAAATAAGTAGCATAAATAAGGGAGGAGCCTCTAACTACCCTTCCAGAAGATGGTAAGAGCCATTTGTAGAAGATAGATGTAAATGGATGGATGGATGGATGGATGGATGGATGGATGGATGGATGGAGATGGAGACAAATAATTCAAATGGTGGACACACAGTTTAACACACAAAATACAGAAAATGTAGAGTGTAAGAGAATTTCAGTTACCTAGTTCTCAAAACTATATATGTGCTTTAGTTAGGCTAAAGTAGCTATCTACTTTGAGAACAAAGGTTCACTCATGAAATATGACTATATTCTCAATAAGAGGACATATGAAAACGGGAAACTTTCTTTTAACTCCTTGTGACTTATTTGGAGATTGGAGGTGCATACACACATTTGGAAAATAAACAGCAGAATGGGATCAAAAAAATGGACGCCTACAATGGAGTTGTGTAAATTTAAAGCTTTTCATCTGCTAAATAGAAAATGTATCTTGGATAGATGGATGAGGTAACATTATAATTGATTTCTGTTGATTTTCTTTCTGTGGCTGCACATGGAGAACTACAGCCCATTAAAGAGAACATGGCCTTGTGGTGTATTACTTTTTGATGGTTTGAAACACATTGTTTGATGGCCATCTCAATGTAATCAGCAGATCTGACAAAATCTGGCAATAATCTTTCTGTCAGCTAAAGCTCTAAACAAGAATAATCATCTGATTTAACTGATTCTTTAAACTTGCAAATTTAAATGTCTAAATTTCGGCTAATACAATTTGAATATTTTGAACACAAAAATATACACACAATGGTGTTTTTAGACAATAATTATAGATGAAATATATACCTATATATCCCAGCTAGAATTTTGACATAATTGAAAAAAATTACAGCTTAAGTGATAACAGAATTTGTTGGTTCTTTTTCTGCAGTTTCTGTAAAAAAATTAATCTTTTCCATTTACTGTACAAATGTATGGTACACAGCTACTTGTGCATACAAATTATCTTTAAATTGCAATTTATCTTTAAAATATACAAAGTCCATAATTTTCCAGGCACTGATAGTTCAAAGTGAACAAATGTCAGAATAGCATGCAATTTCCATGCATTTAAACTACAGATACATAACACCAACAAGAAGCAGTTAAACACACTATAGTTACCAAATAGAAAAGATGGATGCTCTCACCTTAAGGTGATATCACTACATCAAACGAAAGAGGCAAGGGATTTAAAAGAAGAGAGAACTATTATCTTATGTAAGATGTATTCTAAACACCAATATTAAACAATACTTTAACAATGTCATGACCAAGTGCTTATTCCGAGAGTCAAAAAAAAAAATAAGATTCCTATTTTTGGGAAAACACAAAAATCTATTCCAAAGTGTTGGGGTATTTTTGTGAGTATGAGTTACTTATTTATTTACTTACTTATTAACTTACTTATTCACTTACCAATCTTACTAATATAGCAACTTTGGGTGGCTAATTCAAAAATTGGAACTCATATAACTGGTGGCTTAGTACATAGCTAAGAAAGAACTTATTTCAGTCACAATTAAAGATGATAGGAAGATTGAAACTATACTTGAGGCGGTATAATTATAAAAATCATTTTATAGCTATATAATATTGAAAAGTTCAATCAGAAAAATCAAACAGTTTAAACAAAACAAATTTATAGGCAGGAAGTAATTTTAATTCAGAAGCCGAGTGACATTTTTATTTCAAAAATATATATGACCATCTATCTTATACATAATTGAGGAATCACAACATTCCATAAAAACGACGGAAAAAATCTACATCATCAATCTATCACCCTTCCCACTCAGTGCCACAATATTCCAGTGGCATATGCTGGGGTCACTTCCAGCCTAACCCAGGGCTTGGATGAAGAGCCAAGTCTTCACAGCTTTCCAGAAAGCTAAGTGGGGACCTCAAATTCTCTGGGGAAAAAGCTATTCCAAAGAGGCTGCTATAGAAGCAAAATCCTATACTTGAATGGGAATTGCAATGTATGGAATCTTAAATATAAGCCTCACACATGAAAAGGTTATTAGAAACTATATTTTAGCATTGATATGATTTGTTGCATCTGTCTTTCAACTGTCCAGTCTTACAAACTGAATTCCACTCCCAGGTTTTGGAATGTGAAAGATGCATCAAAAATCTTATTATGTAATTGCAGTCTCCCATCACAGCACTGAGTACCCTATCTACTTTTAAAACAAATACATATAACATATCATAACTTTACACATCAGTTATTTGTTGCATAAAACATGACTGATTCAGACCGTCAAATTTACAATACAAAGTGGCTCTATTTATACGATACTAAAACTGAATAAACCACAGTCTGTCTTTGTATAACATGTGAATTCAAATTAGTGTGAAATATCTTTACCAGTAGTAGTAGCATTATTGCTTCATATCAGCGTTTACTCCTGATGACTGCTTGGACAAGTCCCTGCAGTTTTCTTGGCAAGACTTTTTTAGAAGTGGTTTACCATTGCTTTCTTCCTGGGGCTGAGACAAGGCGACTGGCCAAAGGTGTCCCAATTGGTGTGATGCCTGGAAGTCACAATTTTCCAGTTTTTCTCCTGATGCCTTAAACATCAAACTGGCTCTCAAATTTTATTATAAACACCATATACTTTAGACAATTAACACTGGTGCAGATCAACTGCTGTTCCACAGTAAATAAAGATGATGACCATTTCCAAAGTCTTGCAGCATAAGAAATTTATGTCTCCTAAAAGAAAGCCCTTGTATGCCATCCTATCATCCTCACCTAATCAGCTGTGAGACACTTTTACATTCCATATTCAGTGAGATGCTATCCATTCAAGAGTGACAAGGTTATGTGACAGATACTGTCTGCATGAATAAGGTCATCTGGCTAATTAGAAATATTCCGAATGCTATAGAGAAGGCAGTCGCTACATCAATAAGAAAATCTAAACAGGGGGCAGCTTTCCTTATTTTTGACACTCACTTTGAATTCTGCTTCATAAGAATTTGGACTCTCTGTTCTAATGGAGCAGCAGTGAATCAGGTTGAGCAATACTGGCCTAAACCTTATCAATACTTGGGAATATTCTCCATATTCTTTGGTCAATTTTGAAGGTCAAATGCCCCCATTCCTAAAACCCTGCTGTTTTTATTGCAAGTCTTGAGAATTATTGTTATCAAGAATCATTAGATGCACAATGCATATGATATGTATTGTCAGAGTGAATATCCTGCACTGAGTCAACCTTGAGCCTGATGAGATTTGAACTGTCAAATTGCAGGCAGCCAGCAGGCAGCAGAAGTAGCCTGTAG
Source organism: Thamnophis sirtalis (assembly GCF_051295495.1). Taxonomy (NCBI): domain Eukaryota; kingdom Metazoa; phylum Chordata; class Lepidosauria; order Squamata; family Natricidae; genus Thamnophis; species Thamnophis sirtalis. The sequence goes on along the minus strand of NW_028261382.1, from coordinate 128,133,188 downwards.
TACTGCACTCTAACCACTGTGCCCGCGTGGCTCCTTAATTATGGCAACCAAAAATGTTGAAACTATTATCATATGTTGATGCATTCAGATGATCTTTTGCCTTACGACTATACTTTTTTCATTTTTTCTCTATTCATTTTGCTTTCACAGTCAGATCCTAAAATTATATTTTAATATCTCTACTAGTTTTATGCAAGTTGCTAAAAGAAGAATTATTGTGGACATCTTGGAAATGACTTCCCAGCCTGAATAAGCAACAGTAAGAGTGTTATACTAATGCAGTAATTGATTTCATTTTATTTATTTATTTTATCATGGGAAGATTTATTGTATATGAACTGAAGAATCGATTTTGTTTCTGATAGGATACAAATTTATTACAAAAATAAACAGTATTTCAGAAGAATAAAGCATAATGGAGGCTTTCCATGAGATCAAGAATCCTACAAAATACCAAAAGTGGTTTTTATTTTTTTTTAAAGCAGCTGGACTGATTTTTTTTGAGGACAAAGATCTATCACTTTCTATGCTGGAAGCTTCATCAGTTGTATTGGATATAAACAGGGATGTGCAGTCACTAGAGGCAGGGGAGGCGGGGCCTCAACAGTCTCCTGAGGGAAAGGAAGAATTTTAAATAATTTTTTTTAAAATAATTAAAGCCAGGGTAGTTGCTACCAGATTCAAAGTCACAGTGGCTTGGTGTCTGCTCTCAGTGTTAACTATGGGAGGAGGCCAGAGAACTCGGGGCCTCTTTTGCCTAAGGAATTGTTTGCCTTTTAAAAGTTAAGGAGGAGTTAATAAGCGAAAACTTTCATATGCAAAAGAGGCACTGATTCTCCCGCCTCCTGATCGGGGAGCAGCGAATCATGCCTTATGAGCACGCTTACGTTGAGCACGCTTACGTTGGGTGGACAAGAGGAGAGTTGAGAGAGTTTCCACAGCTGGAAAAGGTGGATCGGACGGAGGGAGGGGGGATTCAAATTTATTGTAATTTAATTTGTAATTTTTTTATTGTGAGGTGTGTGTGTGTTTTTTTTTCTTTCTTCACAGCGGTGGGATCGGAGGAGGCAGGGGGCAAGGCGGCGGGGCGCGGAGGCGGCAGGGACATTCTCGTCGCTGTGTCCCAACACGCCAGGTGTCTCGCATTTATGTCCACCATAAACGCGAGACGTCTGGCCTGTTGGACACAGTGGTGGCGGGGGAGGAATGGGCTGGGAGGGAGAAAGGGTGGGAGGGAAGAATGCGCCTCAAGCCGCGTTTCTTCCTGCAAAGCCCTTCGGGAAACCCGAGAGCTCCGGCTGACGCCCGAAGGGCTTTGCAGGAAGAAACGTGGCTTGAGGCGCAATGACGGTCCTGGCTGTGGGGCGCACGCCCAGTAAAAGCCTCTCTTGGTTCCCTCCTCCTCCTCCTCCTTCCACAGCCTGCGCGACGTTGCCGCCGTAGGCCGAGAGCTACCGCCAACGCTGCTGCACAGCTGAGGGAGGGAGAGCGCGAAAGCCGAGGCAGGGCGCCAAGCTTTGGTTAAGGCAGGCAAGGGAAACCGTGAGCCGAAAGGAAGTCTTGCTGGGAAGATGCGGCAGCAGGGCTTTAAAGGGCACCCCCCTCCCCAGCCAGCCAGCCCATTCCTCCCCCCGCCACCACTGTGTCCAACAGGCCAAGTTGCTGGGAGGAGAAAGTTTGGGCTGCAGAGCAGAGTTTGAACTGCCGAGTGACGTGCGTTGAGCTTCATGGCCGGTGAGGGTCCCGCTCTTCGGCGGGGCTTTCGCACTTGCCTCACCGGCCATGAAGCTCACCGCACATCACTGGATATAAATGATGAAATTTCCAGGACAGGAAGCAAAATGTCTTCTTCCTCCTCAAAAAAATCAGTCCAGTTGCCTTTTCAGAAAATAAAAACTATTTTTGATACAACTGTAACCTGGATGACTGAGAATCTTCACATACAATCCTAGAAAATAAAATAGGCTCTTCAGTATTGAATTCATTCTTAAGACAAAGAAGGTAAAGGCATTTGTTTATTTTCTTTTTCTAACTGATGAACATCTCTTTCTGTTATGTCTGTGTTAAAAAACAGATTAAAATTGAATACTTCAACTCTTTCGAAAACATTTTTTTTACACAGGCTGCTAATACTGTTCCATCCAACTTAGGGATGGTTTCTCTTGAAAGAATATTGTGATTTATATATTTTTCCCTTAAAAAAACTCTGTAAAAAGCCATTAAGCATGGAAAACTATTATTCTGAAGGACTAGGAACAATTAAAACAACTGAAGCTATAACAATTAGGATTAGATTAGCAGTGGAAAGTGTCAGGCTACCCAATTAGGATTTTGTTTACGCATAGATTTCTCTGGTTTTTCCAATCCATTCTGGTTTCTAGTTTCTAATTTTATTGGTAATTGTGGTAAAGTGCACAATAACATTATTGATTCCTTTTATACAAAATAAGAACCATATATTACATTTCATTTTAGAGGAAGGTCCTTCAAATTAATTATACATATTTGACTCTGCTGATCCGTGCCACATTTCTGTATATTCACATCACAAGTTTACAGGCAATACAAATGCTTAGATTTTGAGCAAATTAAGAAATTAAGCGCCTTAGAGGATATTCCCACATTATTTTCAAAAATCACATATTTCCCCAAATGCTTTCAGATTATATAGTTCATGGAAAAGTGTATTAACATTAAAGTGATATTTCTGATAATTACCAGCTTAGAACTTCAAGTCTTTTGGTTAAAGCAGAAATTCTAGAATTATATCAATAGTCTTCTTCATGTCTTTCAAGCATAGCTCAAGGTTAAAGCAGACCAATTTCCATAATATCAGTGTAATGTTGCCTGAATCATTTGGCTCCATCACCATTTAGGTTGTTATATAGTGCAGTCACTCCAGCTTTCAATGTCTTCAGCATAAATTTTGTTATAGTAGTCCAGTTACTCATTTGTCAGAACACAAATGAGTAACTGAAATAGGTATTTTGATAAGGTAGTAGCTGGCATTGATGCCCCTACTTCAAGCATCATACTTTCATGCATAGCTCAAAGTTAAGATAGGGTAGCAAATCATAATCTTTTCACAGACAAAGCCCACATTTCAAGAAAAGATGAAATGAAAATGGAAATTGAGGATCAGGTAATATAATCGTATTATTAACATTAATAGTGTGTTAAAGTATATTGTGAATTTAAAATATTAAGGATTGGAAATTGTGGGGATTTTAAGATACAAGTCCAATATTAGACATATAAACTCACTGGGCACTACAACATCTTGCTCAGATTTACTCCGGGATTGATTAAATATTGTTAATATTTGGTGCTATTAATAATCCTACAAATTTGGAACATTGAAATTATGGTGGAATTATGAGCAATTTGTAAAATATTAAATAAGAGTATTTAGTAGAAGATAACAAATACAAGGTGTACAGAAATGTTATTTATGTTTAAATGAATTAGTGGGGAGAATGATAAAGGATTATATAAAAGAGACTAGTATTGTTAAAGTTGGAAGATTAGAATTACATATACCTATTTGTATTATTATTGTTAACGTTGTGCAAAACATACTTGACCTAATCAATACACTGTCCACAAAATATGCATGGTGAGAAAAGAAAACTGCAAATAAAACATTTAAAAAAAGACAATGTTTATAGATCTACTAGCTTTTTTGTCCACAATACTTTCAGAATTAAATTACATTGCGTTTATCTCTAGCCATTCACAAACTGTGTCTAGACACCTACTTATATCAGGTACATAAGTTCAAGTCCAATATTAAATATATAAACTCACTGGGCACTAGGACATTCTGCTCAGATTTACAAATTTGCTTTTGTAGGGATAAAATAAAGAGAGATGACCATATGACCTATTTTGAGCTCATAAGGGAAGGCAGGATATGAATATGTCTGAGGAACATATCCATAATGTATGCAAGGTATTGGGATTTTATTTTTCCAGATAGGAGCGTGTCTCCATTCATTTTAGCAGAGAGGTCAGGTTTTATGTACACTTCACTTTATGTCTACTGAAACATCTCTGCTGAAGTGAATGTGAAAATCCCACTTGTGCCATTTAAATTCTGGAATAGATACTTTATATTTCACATAAGTAGCCCACTAGAATTGTTTGGCAATATCATTTGTGTTTATATCACAATAATAATACCTGCAATACAATAATACAATACAATAGCAGAGTTGGAAGGGACCTTGGAGGTCTTCTAGTCCACCTCCCTGCCTAGGCAGGAAACCCTATACTGTTTCAGACAAATGGCTATCCAACCTCTTCTTAAAGACTTCCAGTGTTGGGGCATTCACAACTTCTGGAGGCAAGTTGTTCCACTGATTAATTGTTCTAACTGTCAGGAAATTTCTCCTCAGTTCTAAGTTGCTTCTCTCCTGGATTAGTTTCCACCCACTGCTTCTTGTTCTACTCTCAGGTGCCTTGGAAAATAGTTTGACTCCCTCTTCTTTGTGGCAACCCCTGAGATATTGGAACACTGCTATCATGTATCCCCTAGTCCTTCTTTCTATTAAACCTGATTGACAATCTTTAATTTCAATTTATTTATTGACACTATCATGTTTTAAATACTCAAGTATATACTGGAATAGCAGGTCAATTTCTATGTAGAAATATGTATGTTGATATCACTTTATTTAAGAACTTCACATTCTATTGCAATCACAAACTAATGTGTGGAGCAGAATATTATAATTTGGAAGATTTAATCCTTTCCCCTCTTTGTGGAGCTCTATGTAAGGGCTTCTTGTTCTGTTTTGTTTGAAACATTCAAGTGTTTGATTGTTTTGACATTCAAGTTCAACCTACATTTTATGAGGATTTATACTAGAAAAATTGGGGGGGGGAATAGGGAAATCCCTAGATTGATAGTATCAGGTCCCTTTACTTTGGTGCCCTCCAGCCAGCACCACCTTCATTGATGGGAATCTAGAAACTGAAAAGAAGTTACTTTACTTTATTTTTAAAATATTCTTCTGTATTTCCAACCTCAGTTTTGAGGGGGGGGGAATCAAATCAATCAATTTGTTCATACATTATTGCACTATGAGAAATAGGTCTTTCATGGAAAGAAATTAGATTGGAGTCCTTGAATTTAGATAATCCATATACAAGTATCATCTGCCTTTAGAGTATTTAGAGTATTTATTAATACTTATAGGCCGCCCTTTTCCCTGAGGGGACTCAGGGCGGCTTACATAAAATGAGGGGAAGGGATATACAAACAGTAACACATACAATACATAAAGTAAAATAATAAGCAACATTCATTCATCATTCGGGTGGGGGAAACCCTTCAAATAGATCTAGTGCAGAGGTGTCAAACTCACGTCATCACATGACATATTGGGACTCCCCCCCTTTGCTAAACTGGGCGTGGGCATAGCCAGCACATGACAAATCCAACTCCCGTGGGCTGGGCGTTTGACTGCCCTAGACTAGTGTCTACTAAGGTATTTCATTATTTAATAGTTAAAATAGCTAGGCTAATGCAAATAAGTGTTTGACAAAAGAAGACAATTCTGAGTGTTCTAAGTTTTTAAATGCTAAATTATTGGCATTTGGGAAGGAAGCTATCTTTTTCACCAACAGAAAATTAGCTACCGGAAGCTGACAACAAAGGAAGTTATAAATGTGCTGAGAAAGATAGCATTGATCTTTCAGTCAAAGTACTATAATCAAACTGGATGGAAAAATAGAGAAATGTCATTCTGTTGTAAATAAAGTGTGGTCTATATCTCTGTTAAGTGATTGTCAAAATAGATCTTAAGATCTTAAGACAAATATCATCTCCCATTTGATTTTATCAATTAGTATTTACCATTTCACCCTTATAAAAATGTTTTAAAAATTAATGCAGAAAGGGATTTCCAACAATCATTCATATAAAATAAAACAAAACAAAGAGTAGATATTATCTGATGATCTGGTGCTATATTTTGTCATTGTAATTTAATATCAATGAAAAATGAGTTAAAATTAGATTGAAAAAACAGCATATTTAATTATCTTTTTCTCCTATAAGATGCTATATGCACAATAAATCACAGTTTTGATACTTAACATCAAGGTTGAACAAAACATACAAAAGTGATTTTTTTTGCAAAGAATAATAGCAAAAGCAAAACACTCTCTTTAAAGTATTAAAGCAGCTGCATCCTCTGCAAAGTTAATACAGTTGCTTACAAGAGTGCATCCAGCTGCTTGAACAGTTGTTTATTACATTTTGAAGCTGCTTTACTCCAAAAACATTAAGGACAACTTATAATTTAAAAAAAATATATAATATGAAAAGAAAAGCATGAATACTCAAGAGATACATTAATAATATTTCAAAAAATCACTAAGAGCTACACAAACCACTTCATCCTGGGCCTGGGAACAGAGACATAGATAACAATACCACTGGGACCACCAACAAATGAATTGTGCATGTCCTCACAACAGCCAGCGGCAACATTTAAGGCTGCCTTGTACACTTTCCAAAGAATCCAGATATTTCAACTTTTCAAGAAGTTCATTCATTCTAACGTGCTTCACAAGCATTCTTTCCAAATACTTTGCTCAATCCTATCATATACCTACCCTTATGTGTGCCTTTAAATGATCCCAACAAATCCAATGAATCTGGCTTCCAAATGTTGCATAATTGCAGTGTCCATTGTTCATACACTTATACTCCAATGAATTTGGTCTATTATTTATATTTATTTATGTGACTTCATTGCTCAACATACTTTTAAATAACAGAGGAAACAGCAACATGCCTAGAAACATGTAACAAAATTCTGACAATTGGGAAACTAAAAAGGTAGAGAAACAAATCAGAGAAATAAATAAAAAGAAATTGTGAGATAGGATCAGGAATGGGACACGCTTGCCTTGTTGTTATTATTAAACTTGTATGCTACCAGATTCATAATGACTCTGACTCTGGATCACTCACCACAATCAAAACAAAGAAATTGTAATAAAATCAAAAAAGGAAGATTATTATTTTTTTTTTAAAAAAAGAACAACAGACTGAAACAGAATGAAGCAAAAATCTGGGTTAAAGAGCAGACTGCTTGGGACTGCTTGCAAAAAAAATTGGTTTGAAGGTCATGTTTCATTTCTGCATGGTTTCTGTGTGTGTGTTGTGTGTGTGTGTTTGGTTGGCCCTCACAACCACTGACCTAATGTGGGAATCTTCGGTGTCAAGGGGGAAACTGGCAAACCTTTTTTAGGCTTTCTTATTTTTCTTATAGGGAAATGGAGCTGGGGAATTATACACAGTCCTTGTGCACAGAATTAAGTAGATTTTGCACTGTTTCAATAGCTAGATGTCTATGGAGATTCTTAGTCATCCAGGTCATGGCCGTACCAAAGGTGCTTTTTCAAGAGACAACTGAACTTTCTGGTTTTTCTTTGAAGACATTTCACTTTTCATCCAAGAAGCTTCTTCAGCTCTGAAGATGGAATAATAGCTTGAGGTTTTCCAATAACACCTGCCCAGTTTCCAGTATAAACTATATGAGCAGTTTATTCATTTTTTTATTCATTCATTCAATTTCTACAGTGCCCCATCTCAGTCAACGACTCTAGGTGGTTCAGATGCCTTATATGTCATTCCCAATTCTACTGCTGCTTCTGAATATCTCTAAAACAGATGTAATCTACTGACCTTAGCAGCTGTGCATGATGGGATAGGTGGTTACTAGAATAGGAAAGACTATTTGTGAGATAATTGGGGATGGGAGGAGATGGGGAGAAAGCCAGGGACAACTGGGTCACGAGTACTGATAGGTACCAGAAAAAAAAAGATAGGTTACTGAGTATTAAATTAAGGTTTAACTTTTTTTTTTTTTACAACGGATTCATTTAAAGTCTATACACAGCTTGATAATTATACTCTTCACACTCTTGATCATGATCTGGCTGGCCTCAAACGTGTCTTAACTTTGTCCTGAGCCACAAAAGGACATCTGATTATTATCTCCCTGTTCAGCTTCTTTTGTGAGTTTTGATTTAACACTCATATCAGGATAAAAATGTCATGACTGTTCAAATCCATTTTTCATACTCCTTTTTTCCCCCCTTTCTTGTAGAAATTGACTTTTTAGCAAGGCTTTAATTACACCTTACATTGCTTCTCCTCCCGCCTCCCGCCTGACATGATGAAAAGAAAGGAATATTCTACATCACAGACTGTTCAGAACTGCCGAGACAGGATTTAGATAGCCAATGCTTCTAATTTTCCACATATATTTCAGGAATTCCAAAAAGGAAGAGCATTGCAATAAAATGTACTTACTCGATTGTGTTCCTGTCCACTTTTCCTGTCATGTTAATGCCATAGAACTGCTGCATGGCAGCTATAGCAGATTTCATTGTCTCCGCAGTGCGCAACACGGACATTCTGGAGTCAGAAGATGGAAGATAGCCGTATTTTTGTAACCACACCTACAACAACAAGCAAAATGTGCATTAGGCAGAATTTCAGGTCCAGGATTTCCTAATCATTCATCTTCTACTTCAAACATTGAAAAGACCATTTCAAGTTTGTTTAAATCCTTTTACAAGGAGGAAAATGAAAAGTGCATTTAGGTGCTTCTTTTCCAATAATTTATCTGGGGTACATGCGCTAAAATAATATACAGGTTAATTCTAGACATACAACAGTTCGTTTAGTGACTGTTCAAAGTTACAATGGCATTGAAAACAGTAACTTATAACCATTTTTCACACTTATGACCATTGTAGCATCCCCATGGTCACGTGATTTACATTCAGATGCTTGACAACTGAATCACATGTATGACTGTTCCTGGGGTTATGTGATTCCCTTTTGCAACCTTCAATGGGGAAGCCAGATTCACTTAACAACTGTGTTACTAATTTAACAACTGCAGTGATTCACTTAACAAATGTGGCAAGAAAAATCGTAAAATGGGGGAAAGCTCACTTAACAATATAAATTTTGGGCTCAATTGTGGTTGAAAATTGAGGACTGCCTGTATTGCATTCACGGACATACACATTTGTGCCTTTTTTTTAAATATAAGAAATATTATACAGAAATATTACTTGATACTGTGGGCAGGGTGTCATGTTCCTGTATAAATTCCTATATTTTTTTTAAGTATGAAAAATAATTCTAATGCAGGTTGTTTTACAACCATAATTGAGCCCCAAATTTTCTGTTAAGTTAATTTAAAAACATTTGTTAAGTGAATTTTACGACCTTTCTTGTTAAGTGAATGATTGCATTTGTTAAGTTAGCAACACAATTGTTAAGTGCATCTGGATTCCCCATTGACTTTGCTTGTAAGAAATTCACAAAAAGTGATGACATGACCTGCGGTCACTGCAACCATCATAAATATGAGTCAATCACCAAGATCAAATCATTCATTTTCTGTGCCATTGTTATTTTTAATGGACACTAAAGGAAATGTTGTAGGTCATGGACTACCTGAAGTGGTGGGGTCCTGCCGGTTTAACAACCGGTTCAACGATTGCTTGTTGTGACACATGCTGTGTGCATGTGCGCATTTTTAGCAAAACTTCCATATTACTTCTGGGGAGTAACAGCTGAGGCGCAGCAATCAGCTTCGCCATGTGAATCAGATGAGAGGATAAAGGTAAGTAAAGCACAGGGGCAAGTGGGCAGGCTGACCTGATCATTGGAGCAAACCGCTTTGCTCCCAGCTGATCATCGGAGCTACCGGTTCGCCTAAACCACTCCGAACCAGCTGAATCCTACCCCTGACTACCTGTATTACCATTCAGCATCTCAGGCAGCTAGTATTACCATTCACTATTAATAAGCCAGCTGAAACCTTCTCTCCCTCATTTCTAACTGCTATAATTATCTTCTCTAAATACAGCATCGTGCGAGTTTCCTGGTTGTGAGGCACCTTGTAGGTAAAGAATGGCTGCTGCTACAAAGACATTGTCTTTTAAAAATGCCCCTGACAGAAGTTCTTTGGAAAACTAAAAAAAGATAGCTACTGTTAGGAGCACAGAAAGCCATTGGTCCTACCTCCAGGCCTCCAAACACAGGCTTAGAAGAAAAGCTTTAGTATGAAAGGATGTGTTTGCTCAGTGATTTGCTCATTTTAACCTTTAATCTCTGCTCAAGAATTTGCATGGAATTCGCAAATTACAGAATTGTTATACCAAGTAAGACACAAAACACAGTTAAGAACTATGTTAATATTTTTTTTTTAAAAAAGTAAAAATAATTTTACCCAAATATCCGAAATGAATTGAGCCTGTTTTACTAAAGAAAGACACTAACCTAGTTATGCTACAAAATTGGCACAGTTCTTTTCATGGCACTTCAGGTGAACATTTGTACAGGTGAAAAAGAAGAAGCAATGAAAAGGCTTTGGTAGCAGGAAAGCACATTGGACTAAGCTGCTATTGGATGTTCAGGAAAGGTGCTCATCATTCCTGATCTATAGATTAACAGAGTTGGAAGGGACCTTGTAAGTCATCTAGTCCAACCCTCCGCCCAAGCAGGGGCACCATTTCTGACAAATGGCAGTTCAATCTCTTCTTGAAAGCCACCATTGATGAAGTTCCCACAACTTCGGAAGACAAGCTGTTCAATTGGTTGATTGTTTGCACTGTCTATCATTGTTTCTTTTGAACCTGAAACCCAGCTTCCAAACCTTGAATACCTTCTTCAATCTTAAGTCCATGTGGATGGATTCAGGAGTCAGGGATTTCTTCTGAAGAGGCTATGCTACATGGAAATTAATGAGCCCCAGATGAACTTGTTATCTGTTATTTTGGCAGGCAGGTCTTCAGCAGGAAGCTAACTGAAGCTGTTCCACAATTTTTTGAGATTCCTATCTGTAGTTTCAATTGGCAGGATCCCTGTATAGTTCAGTCTAGATCATTTCTAGTAATTATTCTCTTGGATTTCCCAATATTGTTCCAGTTGTTTTCCACTTCATTCTCAACTACTCCAAATGTTGCCTGACTGTGACAATTGTGTTTTATATCGACCTCTTCAGAGCAAGGAAAGCTCTGGCTATCTTTGTGCATCACATCAAATGCATGACATGTGTAAGCAAAGTTTATTCTCAAAGCAAACATGTCACATCAAACTAACAGATGATTCTAAATTGTGTCCTGAAATATTCAATTATAAATTTCCATGGAAATACCTTCTAACTATTATGTTAAAATCTTTATGAATTCTTTGTCTCCCTTTCTTACTCTTTTCTTATCCATATTGTGAAATAATGGTTTCCCAATTCAGAACAACCCAGGTCTGAGGTCATTCTTGGTTTAGACAAAATAAACTACAGTTAACTGAAGATTTAACTGATGAGAATGGATGTATGTACAATCAGAAGGCCAATTTATATTTTAATGTAATATAATTTCCCAATAGCGGCAACTGCATTGGTTCAATAATTTTGAACGCTATTCAAAATTAGCATTCAAGATTTATTGCAAAGTTTTTTTAAAAAAGTCCCACTAATACGTCATTAGGCTACAGGTTGAATGGGAATCAATGGCTGGAACCTGACATTACTAATATAATAACTGTATATTATTCCCTAATCTGCTTTTTAACCATTCAACAAATTTGACTGACTTTTCAAGAATTTTGTAAGGAATTCCTTTGGTTAGAATACAAGTCCTGAAAATTGAATCCTTACTAAAGTTTCTTGAACATAGAATAGCTATGCAGGACTACTTTATACAAATAAAATAACTTTTACATATTTGAAAAAATTTACATTGCTTTTACATACATTCGTTCTTTTGTATTTTATATTCTATGCTATAATATTTTTTAAAAAATTGTACTTATCCTGTTTTTATTATTTTGGACTGTGAGTCACCCAGAATTATTTCTTAAAATAAGCCGGCTGTATAAATTTCTTAAACATAAATTAATAATCCATACAGCTAAGCAGTTGTATAAATTTCTCTATCATGTTGACAACTGCCTAGGCAGTTGCTTTCTTGCAAGATTTTTTCAGAAGTGGTTTCCCATTGCTTTCCTAGGGCTGAGAAACTGCTCCAAGGTTACCCAAATGACTTCTTTTGTAAGGAAGGCCTAGAACTGGTGTCCTGGTTTCTAGACTGATACCTTAACCACTATACCAAACTGGCTCTCTCTCATGTCAGTCTTGGGTAATGGAATGGAATGGAGCTGGTGTGTCCAGTCCATGGCTCATGGGCCCTATGTGGTCCTGGACAGTAAGTAATGCAGACACACACACACACACACACACACACACACACACACACACGTTGCATTTTTGCTGATAAATAAATGAAGGGAGACTAGTATAGATCTATTTAGTTCTGATCAGCTAGCCATACACTTGCTGGGATTTAAACTTGGGCTGTTTTTTACATATTTGGCACTTGTATCAACCTCTAAGCCACAAGCTGTCCTCCCTTTTCAGCTGAGCCAGGGGAATGATTAAGTGGTTTTTTTTGTTTTGTTTTGTGTATGTGGGTGTGTGCGCGTGGGTGTGGGTGTTTTTGTAGATTTTCACGGGTGTAGGTATGCTGGTCTTGTTGTATTCAGGTCTTTTCCCATGTAAGATTGAGATTGTCTTGGCAACCTTTCAGTGAGGTCTCACTCGCCATTTTCAGACTGGTTTTGGGCTTAAAGTGTGATCGGAGCTGCCGTCTTTCTATAAATCTTGGTGGGTACGTGTGTGTGGAGTGCTGGCTTTGTTTCAGTAAGTGGAATGATTGGTTGTGTGGTTGTATCATGATTGGTAGATTGGTGCTGATTGGTGCTGGCTGTATGTCTATTGTTGTTTCATGTTGTAACAGCCTGGGTGGTGGGTAGGGCTTGTTTGTTGACTTGGCTGATTTCCGGACAACGCCATTGCCCTCCTCCCTTACATCAAAGGCACCACAGATAAAATCAGCAAAATTCTCCACAAACACAATATCAAGACAGCCTTCAACACTGACCAAAAAATTGCCAACATCTTAAGAACCCCCAAAGACAAAATCCAGCTAGAAAACCAAGGAGTCTATGAAATACCATGCAAAATCTGCCCTGCAACATACATAAGACAAATGAACAGGAGAATAAATGCATGCATCGCAGAACACAAGAACGCAGTATGGAAAAAAAAAACTTCCTCCCTTTTCCAGCACTTTAAAGCTACAGGACATGAAATTAATTTTAAAGGAACCAGATTAATCTCCAAAACAGAACACTTCAACAAGAGAATAATTATGGAAGCTACTGAAATAGAGAAACACCCCCACAACATGAATAAACGTGGCAATACCTCCCGTTTGCAACACGAAACAACAATATACACACAGCCCGCACCAATCAGCACCAATCATGATACAACCACACAACCAATTATTCCACTTACTGAAACAAAGCCAGCACTCCATCCTCCCCGCCAAGATTTATAGAAAGACAGCAGCTCCATCATCATCATCACACACACACACACACACACACACACACACACACACACACACACATACATACGCATACGCATACACATATACATACATATATAATTTTAAATGCAACCCACAACAATTCCTCTTCAGTCAATGTGGCCCAGACAAACCAAAAGTTTGGACATATCTGGACTACAGTATCTACTATAGAACACAGTTTAATCTCATCTATCTTTTGTACTGTTTCCTCTGAATACTACTTAGTAATTCCTTAAGAGGAATTGTGATAGAACCTCCAAAAGGTAATTTAAGAATACATATACACATACATATTCCTTTAAGAGCCAAGGTGGCGCAGTGGTTAAATGCAGCACTGCAGGCTACTGCTAGATCAGCAGTTCAGCGGTTCAAATCTCACCGGCTCAGGGTTGACTCAGCCTTCCATCCTTCCGAGGTGGGTAAAATGAGGACCCAGATTGTTGGGGGCAATATGCTGACTCTCTGTAAACCGCTTAGAGAGGGCTGAAAGCCCTATGAAGCGGTATATAAGTCTACTGCTATTTAAGTAACATAGATGAGAATAATAGACTAATGTTGCAGGTTATATCTATCTATATCAGGACTAGCAGTATCCATAGCTGCCCTTTGGAACATCTTACTCAAGATGAGATCTGCCTTCATCCTCCTATCTTTCCATAAGAGCCTGAAGACATGGCTTTGGTAGTTAGTCTGAAGACCCAATAAGGAGGTACCACACTAGCTACTAGACTGATAGCAAACTCCACTTCACTTTCTGCTTCCCTACCCTACCTGCCCATCTTTTACTCTCACATTGCTGTTTTTCTCATTGTTTTTTTCACTGGTTATTCTACTGTTCCATTACTTTGTTACTGTTATGTTTACATGCCTTTTAATTTCTCAATTTTTATTGCTATGAACCACACATACATTCTAAAGTTTGAAATGTCTTAAGGTGCAGATTAAGGAGAAAGTTTTCATAGTGACAGTGATTCAGTGACCACCAGCTCCAATGGAACAAAAATGAATGCCAAACTAAATAAAGGAAACTGAGTTTTCATGCAATGGAACTTCATTATCTCTCCTTTCCCATTCACATTTTTGCAGAACTGATGTAAATTAAATTGTAATCCAACTAAAAAAATAAGGTTAACGAAAAGTTTTATTCATTTAGAAAAATGCAATGGACCTTTTCACTGAACACATTGTATTGCTACACATTTCCTTCACTTCTAGCTTTACTATTGAGAATAGTTGGATAATGAACATTTAGATCAGTTTTTACTATATGGATTTTAGATCTATCTCAGAGTCATTTTTTTCCTAGCAAGGATCTCTAAGGTTCTCTAGATTGATTGGCATATTTGGAATTTATATATTTGCTTGAGTGCACATGTAATATAATATTGAAGCATTTTCTATCTTTTGCACAATGCTGCATAGAGTGGAAGACAAGTATCTACTCTTTAAATAGCATCTGCTGCTTGGTACAACCTCTATTTTGCCCCTAGCCAGAATATTTCCAGATGTTGCACATTCCCAGCCAGTCCTTTGTTAACAGATTCAAATGAACACCACCAAGAAAACAAAACAAACTCTTAAGTGATTTTAAATAAATAATAACTAGCTCATAAAATTAAGGGTTCATTTACATATAGGTTCAAAAGCTTCATTTTCTGTTTTTCTCTCTAAAAGGCAATATTTCCCAATCTTTCATTCCCAGAATTCCATAGCCAATATGGTCATTGACGAGAATTCTGGGAATGGAAGTCCACACATTTGGAAATGGCTAAGGCTGGAAAACACTGCTTTAAGTTATCTAGCAGGAACTAAAAGGTTAATGCCTGTTTAAACATGCTTTAAATGCCTGACCCATTTTTTCTTCCCACCCCAGCATTGCCTTAAGAAGTAATCCCGTCCCTAAAATATTATAATTGCACATTATCAAGTTCATCAGTGACCAGTTTTAATTAGTTAATAGTGCTGCCTGAAATTGACAAGGCCCTACTCAGTTTCACACTGAGTAGTGTGCTTAACTCCTAAGCAGTTCTTGGCTCCAGCCATCAGTGCAGTACACAAACAACTGGTGCCAATTCATTTCTTTCAATGTGTATTGTTCATTTGTGTTCCTGCTTATTCTCTTGTAATCCCTTTCTCTCCAATGAATGTAAATGCACGTATCAGTTCTCTTCCTGCTAATCATCCCAGCTCTGAGGTGAGCATTCATTCCAAAGGGTAAGGGGTAAGGAAAAGGGATAAAATATTTGCCTTTTTATGCAGCTCCCTTGTGAGTTACGTTCTGAAACCTCCCTGTCTTTTGAGCTCAGCTAATTCTTTGAGCCCAAAATTTGAGCCTGAATCCTGACACTGTAAAGAAAAGGAAAACTCTGTGTTTGTTAAAAATCCATACGTGTACGGGTTCTGGGAAGTCGGGGGGGGGGGAGGAGGGGGGAGGGGGGGAGGGAGGGAGGGGTATACATTAGGCTAGACAAGAATTTGGTAGTAAACTAGAACTATTTTGACACACAAAAAAATTGTACTCCGATGTCTTACTGATTGAGGAATGATGAAATGTTTGTTTTAAAAGAAAATAAAACTTTTGAACCAAAAAAAAAAAAGAAAGAAAGAAAAAGGAGAAATATTTGATGGTTTCAAACATTAAAAAAAAAACTGAAGTAAAATTATAGCATAGTTGCAGTGGTGTATTTTTTTTCATTTACTAACCATATCACACAGCAATCAAGTTGCCTGTTCCAACTGTATTTGCTAAATACAGTTAAAGAGAAGAAACAAATAAAAACAATTTGATACAAGACACAATTTTAAAATAGTATACTCTCAGAAAATGAGCAAAGTCAACTTTTCAAGTCCCTTCGCGATATAAAACCTACCAGGAAAAAAAAGAGATATTTGAAAAGTAAGTATAGTTTGCCAGAAAAGCATAAGTGAATAGGCTGAATCTCTTGCAGTTACTCAGAGATGGCCTTGAACATTTTATCATACTGTCAGGGGTGGGCTGCTGGTTGGATTGCAGGGGCTTGGGAGAACCTCTAGCTAAGATTCTGTGCAGTTCGGAGAACCCCCAAATCCCACTCCTTTCTGGCCCCTCACCCCTCCTTACCCCTCACAGGAGTCTCCAAGCAGCCCATTTTGGATGCAGGTAAGTGCAGGGCACATGCAGAGGCTTGGAGAGGGCAAAAATGGGCTTACCAGAAGTTCGGGAAGGCCAGAAAAGGACTCAGCTTTTGGGCAAGCCGTTTTCTCTCTCCTGGAGGCTTGAGGAAAGCTTCCAGAGCCTGGGGAGGGCAATACACCCCACCGTAGCACAGGAGGCCGAGTAGCCATGGCCATATCCACCCAACAACCAGGCAGAGAACCCCTTGCTAAAATTTTTGAAGCCCACCCCTGACTGTGTTCATTGATAACATGCTGCTTCTGACCCTGATATTCAATACACTTAAAGAAGCCATGATTATATAACCCTAAACCAAATCAAAACAAAATGTGGCTTAGCACTATGGGAGAATTAATCACAAATACTCCTTGAACTAAAAACTATATTTGTAACAAAAATCCAGTGGCAACTTTGCCTTGTGAGTGAGTGGCTTTGGGTCAATTTGGAGAAATGTTATGGAAAAGAGAGAATTCAATCACTTCCTTGTCTGCTACCAATTATCCTATTAGCTTCTTGAAGAATCAAACTCTGAAATAGTAGAAGGAAAGTAGCTTTAAAAAGTAATTTGGAAAGGGAAGCTGGGGTAGAGGGTAAGCAGGGGGAAAGAGGAAAATGAATTAACACCACCATCAATTCTCAATTTCACATCTTCCACACAACACTTTCTTGGGTTTTAGTTATGTCCATTTGCACATCCAAGTTAAATTAAAAATTGATCTATCTAGTGCTGCACTAAGTCAAAATCCACTGAGGCCAAAACAGGATTTAATCAGAGCGCACTTAGTAGATTTATAATACTAGCTGAAGATGTGGCATAGAAAACACTTCAGGAGCAAAAGATTGTGAACTTTGATGGCTACACGCTTGAGCTGCCATTAGCTATGCCATTGCGAATATTAAGGAATAGCTGCCCATTCCATTTACTTTCACAGCAGTATACCTGTTTAAGTTCAAAGCATCATCATAATTAGTTTTAGAAATGGCTGTATGTTATGCCTGAAAAACTTTGGAACCCTTTATCACAGCAGAGCAATATGCTAAAAAAGAATATATTAAAATTCATGAGACTTAACTGCACACTTGTTCACATGCCCCATATCACTTCTGTTGCTGAACAACTCTGCTATTAAAAAGGACTAGAAAGAACATAAAAACCAGTATCCGTTCAGTCATGTATTTTTCATTATGTGTACTGAGAATGATAGAACTGAGGGGAAGAACAAACATAAGTATCCACAATTCTAACAAAACCACTAATTAATGCTCAGATATTGATACAAATAAAAATCTCAAAATAAAGACCATTTTGAGAAGAAAACAAGAAAAAAAGTTTACAAAGTGTTTAAAAAAAATACATAAACCTCCAGTTAGAGGGGTCATCTTATTGGTTCAGTGCTGTTATAGGTCAAATTCCTCACAGGTGTTCATCCAGTTTCTTGCTCTTCCACCCTACAAGCTATACCTTCTATTCAGAGGTGGTATTCAGCAGGTTCTGACTAGTTCTAGAGAATCGGTAGCAGAAATTTTGAGTAATTTGGAGAACTAATAAATACCATCTCTGACTGGCCCCACCTCCATCTATTCTCTGCCTCCCGAGTCCCAGCTGATTAGGAGGAAATGGGGGTTTTACAGTATCCTTCCCTGGCATGGGCCATCAAGCTACACCCACCAAGCCATGCCCACAGTAGTAAAAAAAATTGAATCCCACCACTGCTTCAATTCTTCTAACATTAACTTTGGATTTGTGTGCACTTAAACAATCATGGTTCCCATAAGCAGTTTTCTCAAATTAAACAAAGCCAATCCATTTCTGTCCTTATCTGTCATGAATAGTAATTGGGATTGCCAGAGGAAGTCCATTAGTTCAACTGAAAGAATCCTGGCCTTCACCAACATCAACCTTGAAACTTTCAAGAAAGTACTGCTGCCAGAATTCAAGGCTCAAATGAAACCGATCCTAGTTTTAATCTTTAAATTATATACATTATTGAATTTTGGGACACAAAACAAGAAACCTTTCTTTATTTTTAGCATGCTGGAATTATATGTTAACACTGTACAATACTGGAAGATGATAATCTTCAAACAATGCATGACACTTTACCCCTCTTTTCATCTATTGCAGTGCCCCAAAATTATAACTCTAAAAAAATAAGCAAAACTTTAGAATAATCTTTTCTCAAAGTTTTGACAAAATAAAAACAAAAGGCTGAGTACACACATTTGGCTTAAAAAGATTTAAATGAGCCACTCTACTTCTTTCATGCCAGTATCATGCCCTTTTCAAGGAAGAGCTCCGCTGAACATTTGGAAGTGGGGCTAAATGAGGATAGCAGCTCAATCTGCCAGGAACTGTCAACTTCTCAAATAAACCAAGCAAGAAATCCAACAAGATGAACTAATTTACTTTATTATAATGCTACAGTATCAGAATCCTTGAGGGGAGTGGTGGCTCAGTGGCTAAAATGTTGAGCTTGTCGTTCAGAATGGTCGGCAGTTCAGTGGTTAAAATCCCTAGTGCTGCGTAACGGAGTGAGCTCCCATTACTTGTCCCAGCTTCTGCCAATCTAACAGTTTGAAAGCATGTAAAAACGCTAGTAGTGAACTAGGGACCATCTTTGGTGGGCTCTGTGCGCCCTCAGCATTTAGTCATGCTGGCCATATGACCACGGATCTTCAGACAGAGCTGGCTCTTCGGCTTTGAAACTAAGACGAGCACCACCCCCTAGAATTGGGAACAACTAGCACATATGTGCAAGGGGAACCTTTACCTTTTTATCAGAATCCTGCAAATCAGAAGAAATAAATCTCCAGTCAGCTCTTTTTACCACCTAATTATTTAGGGTGGAAAAGTATCTTCCTTTGCCCTTTTACTTAGTTGTGGGTTTCTTTTCCTTTTATCTGATTGTTCCTTAGGGAGCATGTCTCCCTCACCTTCCAAAGTCATTTTCACATTCTATTATGGGAACAGTCAAGTTCTTAAACATGGCTTATCCTGTGCAAAACCTTGTTTGATATGAAAAGGGAAATGGCATAAGAAATCACTCCAGAGTCAGAAGTAAGCATCCATTCCTCATCCTGACTCCTGCTATGCAAATTATAATTTTTATAGAGCCGATGTTTCATTGACATTTGCCAGTATTCATGCTATGTTACAGATGACCTAAAATATTACAAACCTTAACTCCTGTTTTAAAGATGGCAATTGTTATCTCTCTCTCTCTGCTCCAACAGTTAAAACATTTATAGTCTGATCAACAACCAATTTAAGTCCAAATACTTAATTTTAAACTAATTTAGTCCCATTGTGCCACAACAATTAAAATGCATTTACCTTAGGTTAACTGAGAAGTGGAGCAGGCTGCTAGTTATTTCATCTATAGTTGCAGTATCATCGTGAATCTTATTTCAGTGTGCCTCTTTAATATGTGTCAAATTCACATGAGTAAAAGCAATCTATAGCAGATATAGATTTTCAGAATCAAAATTCTTTTGAAGTATATTCTTGAAAGGTTTGCATCTTAATAACCCAACAGACACGATGTAAATCTTTACATTTTAAATGCTTTTAAATAGTGAAATAACTCAAAACCTAAATTAATTCTATGTTGATTGATGACATAAGGTATGTATCTAAGGTAAGAGCAAGGAACAGAAATCTTTTATAGCAACAACGTATTTTGAAATTTCAGAATTTTGGACATCCATGCTTTTAAAAAAAAACTTGCATGTCAGATGTACAGAAAGTCCAGTTCATTCTGTTAAAAGTAAAGAGAAAGAAAGCAAGTACATTATATGGGGAAAACACAATACAATAAATCTTTTTCTGGCAAATTATTTTATTAGTCTTGCCATTTCAATTAAATCTATCAAAATAGATTGAAGATGCCAGATCACGCAATTATCTAGGATCATATAATATATTAAAATGAATGGATTCTATGAACTCAGTCACACAAATACCATTGCAAACCAAATTTTAGCGCCTACGTTGAGGCTGCAATGGTTAACAGCCTTTGTCTCTATACTTCTTTTTCACATCCTATAGACTTCGATTCACAGAGAAGAATTAAGACATTGTATTGAGCCATGATCTACTTTTAGAAATAAACTGCTACTTGTTGAGCTTACATCATTCACTAGACAATACCAAACAGATACCTTTATAGCTCAGTGTGTTATATGAACTAGACTTACATCTTAATAGCTAAGAACATGTTCACATACCTATTTAATTATTGGTAGTTGTTATATAAATCCTAGGAAGATTCTTGCAACAAAGAGTGGCAAATTTAGGATACTATTAAGTTAGACAGACCAACATAATTTACACATGCCACCACTTCTCTTGCACTAAAGCTGAAGGAAAATATATACATTATTGTATACATGTGTGTGTGTGCACGCGTATGTATACATACATGTGCGTATGTGTGTGTATATATGTATGTATATCTATCATCTATCTCTATCTATCTATCTATCTATCTATCTATCTATCTATCTATCTATCTATCTATCTATCTATCTATCTATCTAATATACACATGTATTATATACATATGCCTATACATATATAAAATAGAAACACTTTCTATGTTTCTGTCACCTTCTTGGAAAAGTGGCATCAACAGTCAGCAACCGAAACAGGAGGTAAAACACTCATAAAATCATGTTGCATATAAAATAATTTTGGAGAAAATGGCAGAGAGAAACAAATTTCATAACATCATGGTATCTTGTGATGGACCAAAATTTCTGGAGCCTGAAAAGTTATTGGTCTTTAAAGCTAATGCTGGTGGCTTTAAATGTCTCTTTAAGTAGGTTATTAGTTCTTCAGAGTCATGCAGTACTGCTGTGACAGCCTGTAAAACTACCAGATAACTCAAGTGATTCTTTTAGAAGCAAACTATTTCAATGAACACTGTTTTGTAAGTGCTGAATAGCACACACTATTATTTTCCTGATCTTAGAAAACTGTTTTTATTTCCCTATGTCCTGATTTTCTTTCACTGCCATGCTTCCAAACCCTGAACACTTGCAGGCTGAATATCAAAGCAAGAATATTAATATTACTAGAAGCTCCCATGTTTTCGGCGGATAAATGAACAGCCCACACAAAATTCTAAAATGATGCTGCCATGCAGTATATATTCATAATACTACAGCTCGGAATTAAATTCAAACCAAAACGTCTTATCATGTGTATTATAAATTTCTGCTGACTTCCAAATGAGGAAAGGTTTAAATCCCATGCCTAAGGAAGACAGAAAACTATCATATAAATTTAATATGATTAAAATTAACATTAAGACCATTTCACAAATGTTCCTGTTTCATGAAAATGGTCTCAATGAAAAAGGAGCATTTTCAATATTTAATAAAAAATGTACCACAGTGGAAAGTGTATGCATGCATGTGCATACCTAAATATGGTAATGTGGATCTTCCAGTGACGTGCGGTCAGCTTTAGGGCTGGTGAGGCACTTTTTAGACTTGTGGACTTCAACTCCCAGAATTCCACAGCCAGGCATGCTCAGTTCCGATTTAAAGCAACAGCATTTTTCCTCCTTGCAAAATAAGTTTTCCCATTTTTTTTCTTCTCCCTCCCCCTCCTTCCTCCCTCTTTCTCTCCCTCCCCTCTCTCTCAAACAGACACACGCACACAGAGAAATTGGATCCCTCACTCACTCTCAAACAAACACAAACACAGAAGTTGGATTGGATATATTTTCCAAAGGCTTGAAAGCAGTTCCTCTGTCATACCCCCCCATTCCCCTGCTGCCTTCCGATCAAACTTTTTGAATTCCTCCCCCCACCCCACACACGCACCTTTTCCAGCTGTTTCAGAGACGATTTCAACTATGCTTCTGCCTGCCCTGCCCTCCCCTCATGAAAGGCCAGAGCTCTGAGTCAGACTGAGCTAGTTGCTCCCAGAGAACTCTAAAAAGCCTCTAAAAATGCCCTCTATAGGAAGTGAGAGAATACGTGCCTCATTTGCATAAGGAATTCTTTGCATTTTAACCCTTGGTTAACTCTTAAAAGGTGAAAAATTCCTTATGCACAGGAGGCCCCTATTTCTCTGGCCTCCTCCCATGGTTAACACAAAGCACTGTTCCAAGTCACTGTGAATCTGGTAGCAACTACCTTGGCTTTAATTATTTTTAAAAAATTCTTTAAAATTCTTTCCTTTTCCTCATGACTGGTGAGGCCACGCCTCCCCTGCCTCTAGTGACCGCACGTCCCTGGGATCTTCTCATATAAAAATGAGAGACATTCAGAAAGATTAGAAATTTGTCCTTTCTCAGCAAATGTTCAGCATACCAGTTATGTTTAGACTTGAGTTCTTCATTCTTACACATATACTTAGTTTTGTTAAAAAAAATCTGACTGGTCTCTTTTAGTAGCTTGCTAAAGAAATTCTAGCATGGTGTAGTTTGGTTGAGGTTAGAAACGGGGGGATCATGAGTTCTAATTCCACCTTAGGCTCAAAGCCAGCTAGATGATCTCTCTACCCCTGAAAGAAGGCAATGGCAAATCATTTTTGAAAAACTCTGCCAATAAAACTACAGGGACTGTGGCGTTGTAGTAGTCTCTGAGTTTTGTGGTGTTATCTCTGATAATGTTATCTAGCTTGGTAATGAAATGTCTGCAAGAATACCATTAAATCCATAGTTTAATTCTGAGCTATGAATATTATGTTTTCTCAAAACTTTGGGGATTTGTCCAGGCAGTCTCTGAGAACTGAATACAATTGAACCGGGTGGGGAGAGGGAATTCTGGAATAAATTAGATTGATTCATTTATTCTGAGTGTTAAATAGATAGCATGATTTTTTTCTCTCCTTTTATAAACTTCAGTTCTCTAAAGAAATGTACTATAAGTGCCATCCCTCCTGTCAAAAAAATAAATAAAACTGTGGTCAAAATGGCTGTTTTGGGGTTCAGAACAAGAACAGAACACAAGATTCTGGGAGTTTTGTTTTAAACTCAAGACCTAAACCAACCTTTCTGTTTCAATCCGCATCACTTCAAGTGTTCCATGATATTTTGAGCACTTCAACTGGACCTTTGTTTTGCGAGTTGTATATACACACACACATCTTATCACTTATATAGTGGCAAGGATCGGTTCTTTTTACTCTACTGATGTTTTAGACTGGGGGGATTATATGGCAGGAAGATTATGACATTCACAGGGATTTTATTTAATGTTTTCAAAGAATTAAATAACCCATTTGGCCAATATTTGTGTTGCCTAGGTAATTCATTGTTGGTGCGTATATGTGGTTCGGAGGAAAATGCAAGGAGGCAAGAGAATTAGTATTCTGTATTCTATTGTTTTATATTCCACTTATTCTGAATTCTTTCCTATGGCCTGAACATTTGTATTGCTTTGCGTTTCAATCCTTCAGTGTGCCATTTCTGGTGGCACTGCATGATTCTCTGTTTTAAAAAAAAATGTGTGGGGTTTTTTTTGTACATGTTTCTCCAAAGCAACATAACAGGAACTTACTTTCATTTACAGAGTAGTGTAATCCTAAATGCAGGAATAATCCATATTTTTTTCCTTTGGACTCTTATATGATTGTTCCATGAAAAATGAGATGGATGTGGGATTTCTGAATTGGATGAAATTAAAACTTCACTGAAGACAGTACTGGCTTATATCACACTGATACCCTAGAGTAGACACAGTATTATTTGTATTTATTGTGCAGTTATACCCAATAATATAAATCTCAGTACAATATGAAGCAAGTTATATAACAATCACCAATTACAAACATCATCTAACTGTAGTATTACAATAATTTAAGTAGTAGAACTGAATGAATCCGTTGAACTGTAATAAATATACATTGCAATAAAATGTGCATTTATCCAGAAAAGTACCATATTATATATTCAAGTGTCCATTGCTTAGTAAGAACGCTCAGCCTTGCAGTCTTAGTTTGATCCTATGCTAAAATTAATTTACAATAATTACTTTCTTTAATATTGCAGTATCACCAGGAGCTAAACAACAATTACTGAATGTGTGAATGAAATATCTTTTTGAAAACATGTGATTTCTGAATAAAACCAGAAGTATTTACTGCATTCTGATAAGTATGCATTCAGTGCCAAGTGTGCATCTGCTGCCAAGCAATATATGTTTTTTAATTGTACAAGGTTCAACTGTTGTGTATTATTTTAAAGACATTCTAGTTTCCTGTTACTGTCTGATGCAAAGATTCTTTTTAAACAAAACTATTGTACATATCTAATTATTATTTTATGAGTGTTCAAAGCCAAAGTATTAAGCCTATTATATCAGGGTGGTTTTTTTTAGTTTGTAAACTAACAAAAAGGAATATTAACAAATACATTCTAACAATAAAGACAAGATTTAATTGTCTACTATAAAAAGTAATATTGCAAAGAAATGAATCATTTTTTATTGGGAGCTGGCCGTTGTTTGTCATAAGATTGGCGGCTATAGAAATGTTTTAAGCAGATAAATGTATTTTAGTGTTATGAACAATATTACTGAGCCAGTTTGGTATGGTGGTTAAGAAATCAGGATAGCAACTGGGAACTGTGAGTTGTACTCCCACCTTAGACACAAAGCCAATTGGGTGACTTAAGCCAGTCACTTTCTTTCAGCTTCAGGGTGAAGATAATGGCAAACCACCTCCAAAAATTTTGCAACAAATTGCAGGGATTTGTCCAGGCAGACACCAAAAGTCAAATTAACTTCAGGGTATTCCGCCACTTATCTGCCCCACCAGGGGTAGGATTCTACCGGTTTAGACCAGTTCAGATGAACTGGTAACTCCAACAATCAGCTGGGAGCAAACTGGCTCGCTCCAATGATCAGCTGGACCTGCCCAACCACCCTTGAGTTTTACTGACCTATATTCGCTCAGTTGTGTCGCGCCTCAGCTGTTTTCCTCCCCAGCAGTGATGCAGAAGGTAAGTTTTCTCAAAACTGTGCGCATGCACACAGTGTGCATCAGGGCGCAATAATCACCCAACCGGTTGTTAAACCGGTAGGATCCCACCACTGAGCCGCACAAAAAAAAACCATATTACTGCTAGAGAAAAGTTCTCATGACTTTTATTATATGATTTTTTTTAATGTTTTGGGTAAAATCATAGTAAAACTAGATTGTCTTTCATTTTTATTCATTTTCTTTGTTTTTTTCTTTTATTATTTTTTTATCTTATAACTACAGGATCTTTTCTTGCTCCTTAAAAGTGCATATCCATTGAGGAATTCTTCTTTATTTATATTTATTTACTGAACAGAGATAAACAGCACATTTTTTTTTTACAACTGGTGTCCATCTATATATTGCCTCGATAAATTAAATTTCAGTAGCAACACTTAGGAGAAAGTCTTCTATCTTCTTTTCTCCCTCTTACAAAGTCCAAGTACTACAATAACAGAATCTGACTAGGCCTATAAAGACTGAATTCAAGTTTCATCCAACCATAAAGTTTCTTAGGTGACCTTGGCCCATTCATTATTATTCAGACTAAATTATCTCAATAACAGAATAAAAGAATATGCCTTAATGACAGGAGCCTAAGATGAAGGAGAGAAATTGAAATTGTACATTTATTGGCTTGATCATAAAAATGATCTACATTAAGGCTCTTCCTTCAAATGTGATTTATTTTAATATGAAAAATCCAATTAAATCCAAAGATGTTACTATACCTGATTATGTAATGTCTCATAGATGCAAGGGAGAGAAAACCTTTTTTATAAATTCTAACACAAACTGTCTTACAAATACATGAAAAGCACTGATCGTTCTTTCTACTTCTTATTTTTTTGGCTCTATCCTGCTGAAGTAAGTGATGGTTCAGCAATTAAAAATATATAAATTTATACCACATTAGAAACTTAGAAACAATTTAACCAGCAATGATTGTCACTCTAAAATGCACAACTTAGAGCAAGAAAACCTATTCCACTAACCTAACAGACTTTCCTAGGTGACTATTTCTTCCTCTAAAGTGCCAAAGCAATTCATTGACATTTTTACTGAAGTTGATTCTGTGAACACTCAGATTTATAGTGACAGCATTTCCATTATATCAAATATCTGATTTACATAAAATCTCTTTTATTAGATGAAATTTTATTGAAAAGCAGAAAACTGAGCATTTTATTGCTCCATATATTCAATTCTTATTCTGCTAAAAAGACACCCAGATTTAAGATCAGTACGATAATACCTTAATAAAATAAGTGATGTTTTTCAAGACCTGCTTTTTCATGCTGTTTCTGAATAACAGTTACCAGATTAAGAAATTGTTCTACAGTTACACTGCTAGTGTATCAGTCCTTGCAATGGCTTAATGGCAAAAAAATATTTGAAGTTGCTCTAAAAACAGAAAATTCATTTTTTTCCTTTGTCATGAGCTGCTAGAAGTTATTCCATGGATTTTCTTATATTTTTATTATTTCGTTATATTTTTATTGTAATAATAAACAAGCAAAAATAAAATTACTCAGGCTCTAAAAGTAACAGTCCCAACTGTATTTTTTCCAAGAAAACAGAAGTAATTCAATGACAAGTTTCTATGGACCAGAAATTTCAGGATGTTTTATTGTGGTCAATTTGTTGTGAAGAAATAAACACAAATCATCAAAGTAGGTTTATGTTTAACACCAACTCATAAAACAGTTCATTGTTAGTTCAGCATCCAACAGACTCAGCATATTGACCCCAACAATCTGGGTCTTCATTTTACTGACCTCAGAAGGATAGAAGGCTGAGTCAACCTTGAATGGTCAGAATCGAACTCCTAGCAGTCAGCAGAATCAGCGTGCAATACTGCATTCCATTTATTTATTTTTTTATTCATTTTATTTGTCAACAAGTACAAGGAAACAATTATGAAAACACATGAAAAAATGGCACAAATAAATGGATATAAATAAGCAAAATATAGCAATAAAAACATAAAAAGAGTACATCTAAATGGGACAGTAGGACAGAGATGGTAGGCATGCTGGTGTGCCTATACACGCCCCTTAGGGACCTTTTAAAAATGTGTAAGGTCCACGGTAGACAACTTAAGGTAAAAGGTATGGGGGTTAGAGGAACATCAGGATCAGGTATGGTGTTCCACACATTTACTACTATATTGCTGAAATCATTTTTCCTGCAATCAAGATTAGAACGGGTTACATTTAGTTTGTATCTATTACGCAATTGCGATAGTGTTATTGCAGTTGAAGTAAAACTAGTCAGGTAGGATGTTGTGGCAGATTATCTTGTGCACTAAGCTCAGGTCAGAACGTAGACGGCATAGTTCAAGGTTATCCAGGCCTAAAATTTCAAGCCTGGTGGTATACATAATTTTATTACGAGCAGAGGAGTTGAGTAATCTTCTTGTAAAATACCTCTGGATCGTCTCTAATGTTTTAATGTCCGAAATGCAGCGTGGGTTCCAGGAAGGTGAGCAGTATTCAACTATAGGCCTGGCAAAGCTTTTGTATGCCCTAGTTAGCATAGCATCACCCAAGAGAAAACTATGTAAAATAAGGTTGACAACTCTTAATGCCTTTTTGGCAATGTTACAGTGAGCTTTGGGGCTTAGGTCTTTCGAAATTAGTACTCCTAGGACTCTGTGCCACTGGGCTCTTCAATTGTTTGTAATTTTAACCACTTAAGATTATCTAGCTAAAAGTTTTAACTTATTTCCAGAAAGGCAACAGAGTCAGGGGAACCTTAACCCACCCCCCCACACTAATCTGTTCCACTATACTGGAAACATTATGGAAAAGGCTTTTTTTTTTCTCACTCAGACATTTAATCTCCCAGTACTGGGAGACTCCCAACAATTTTTTTTCTTTACTTTACATTCTTTTGTCAGTGTTCTCTTCATATGCAGCTACCTAACAATAATTTATCTCACTGCTTTATCATAGGATAAACTTACCCTGCAATATAAATGGTTTTCCTGGGTTTCCAAATATTTAATACATGAAATTGTTTCTTGCAGGAACTAATGACTTTGTACAAGGAGATGGGTAGCATTTAAATTTAATAAATAAGGTAATGATTACAAAGAGATAAAATTTAGTGGAAAGAAAGAAGCCAGTAGTTTATCCCCACCATATTAAAACAAGTTGTGAAGAAAAACATTATCAGCCGTCTAACCCATCCTATAGATGCCTTTAAATCAAAAGTGTTTCTTCCACCACCAAAAAGTCTTACTAATATTCTGGTGCCACTAAGAATTCATAACAAATAAAGCATGAAGTCTAAAAGGAATGATTATCAACTAATTCATCAATATTTCATAGCAAACATCCCAAAACCAATCATAACATTTCTGAAAGCTATAATTTTGTCATGCACTAATAAATTATCGCAGACTTCTTTTTTCTTTTATTCCTATTTCTTCAAGGAAAGTTCAAAATTACTTTAGAAATCATACTGTGAAATCTACGTGCATGATTATTTTTTGTCTTAGATTTGCCTTAAGTATGGAAGATTAAACAATGGCTTGTCAGTATGAGGTTGATTTGTTACATGCTATTTGTATATATCAAGCCAAGTACTGGTAGCCTAATAAGTAAATATAATATTGAAATGTATTTTAGAAAAGGAAAGAAGAAAATTGTAACAAATTAGGTATTATTGAGATTATAATAGCTTTTCTACTCTCAGAGTACAAGTACTATTTCAATTACTTTCATTATTCACCTAGGATTCTTTTAATTGCAAGCTGCCTCATGGAAATTATTAAAAATGTTCAGAAATACATTCAGAAAATTAATGCTATAATTTACCTACAGCTGAGTAAGCAGTTATGGCTGCATCAAAGTGTTATTTCTTTTGATAAGAAACACATATAGGAAATAGAACTAAATCTTCAATTAACTCCCTGGATTTATTTGTCTGTAAGAAAGCAGTTCATTGTTCAAACAGTCGTTCATTCTAAATTCACTTATAGACAGTAACTAGGGGAGGGCAATTGCTACAGTGGTTAATTCTCTTAAGGCAAGAAAAAAGACAACTAGACATACATATGTGTCTATCTCATTATTCTTTTTGAGATAGAAGGGATATCTGGGCAGAACGAGTGTCAATAAATTACGTGCATTGCCCCTAAAAAGGGTATAGCTTCAATCACACACACCATATTTGCTTTTTTACACACACACACAAACACACTGCTGTAGACCCTTTTAGAAACAGATAGATACAAACAGTTAACAAGAGACAGGAGAGAAAGAATTTGGAAAAGATAAAGGAAAATTAAATTTATTTTTGCAGACCTACACTTCAGTAATTCTCAGTCTTCCTTTTTGTCTCAGTTCATTTATTCTTCTTTAATGTATATATTTTGCAAATCTAAGAATAAATACAATGTAAATGATAATATATAATCTATCAGTTTTTTTCAGAGAAGATACATATTGTTTTTCCTAAATATTAAATTTTAAGCTGTTATGTCTGAAAAATAGTATATTTGGGGGGGGGGGTAAAAATTTATGTTTTTCTTTCAAACTATAACATATGAAGGACCTTCTATCAGTTTAAACCTGGCACCTCAGCAATAGACTGATGTGACAAGGAGTCACATCAATCTTGTCAATTTTGTCTCTAATGTTTGCAGGCACCTGGACACATTTATAACTGCCAACTACTCTGGATGGCATTCAAGCTGCTTCATATCCATAAGGAAAGCAAATGTCCGTGTTCTTCTGAAACTCAAAATCAGTGAAAGCTCACAAGCTTCGATTCATGATGCAAATTATCAACCATGTGGATGTACAGAATAGTGAGATATATTCAATATTCTGAATCTCCCTTAAGCAACTTTAAGATACATCAACTTCCACTCTTAAAATTCCATAGCAATATCTTAAAGTTGACAACGCTGAAAAATTCTGCTATACAATACAATAGCAGAGTTGGAAGGGACCTTGGAGGTCTTCTAGTCCAATCCTCTGCCTAGGCAAGAAACCCTATACTGTTTCAGACAAATGGCTATCCAACATCTTCTTAAAGACTTGCAGTGTTGGAGCATTCACAACTTCTGGAGGCAAGCTGTTTCACTGAATAATTGTTCTAATTGTCGGGAAATTTCTCCTCAATTCTAAGTTACTTCTCT
This sequence comes from Thamnophis sirtalis, assembly GCF_051295495.1. NCBI lineage: Eukaryota > Metazoa > Chordata > Lepidosauria > Squamata > Natricidae > Thamnophis > Thamnophis sirtalis. The sequence goes on along the minus strand of NW_028261382.1, from coordinate 128,102,429 downwards.
CCTTGATTAGTTTCCCCCCATTGCTTCTTGTTCTAAGCTCAGACTAAACCTATTCAAAGTTTATCTTACTCCTTGTTTTCCTGCCAGCATGCTGGTGATATTTGTGAAAGCAGGACTATCCATTTGACTATCTTTTGTCTTGCAGAACTACAATAGCCATGTGCCTTAAACTGGTTTAGATTATTGTGTTTCCATGTCTCTTAAAAGGAATCCGCACAGCAAATCGTAACTATTTCAGAATTGCAGATATCTGAGTTTAGCTGCGGGAACTCAGATGGTATACAATATATAGTCCTCTATCCCACTTTTCACAAACTAACCAGTAAGGTGGGTTTCAGCTAGAGTATGACTTTTCAAGATTGAAAAGGATTTAGTTCACAGTCTTGAAGCATCCTAAGATACAATTATTAAATACCAGGTAGAAATGTGGGCCTCCTGTGGCAGTGCTGAACTTAAATCTTTTAACGTTCTTCCATCATTATCATTTACATTATTGAATTTTATGTTTCTCTTTACTCTATTAACTGGGATACTTTAGTGTTTCTAAAGTGTGCTTTGGACAACTCTGAGGTTCTTCAAAAGCTTATTGTGAGATCTTCAGTGACAAAGTAAAATATGAGAAGCAAGATTTATGAAATAAAATTTCTTAACAATTGTGTTCTTTCATTCAGATGTTTCACATGAAAATGCCAAGGTACTAGTCTGAACTAATAAATATCATGTATAATAAAAATGTATGCCTAGCACATATTCATATATACTTAGCCACTACATGTTACATGTAGACAAGTACACATGGTACAGACTAGCTGATCTTTAGATGCATGCAGTTCAACAATATAACAGTACATTAAATTGCTTCACCAAGATAATATCATATGATATAATTAAACACAATAAGGAAACTCAGTTGTACTAGAACAGGTATATTTTTTATAAAGATAATTCTTGACTTACAGCTATAATTAAGATCAGAGTTTCCATTGTAACTCATGGTGGTCATAAGTTGAGCTGGACCCAATTTTACAATAATTGTTATGGTGATTATTAAGCAAATCACTGAAGTTGCTAAGCAAATCACAAGGTTTTAAATGACTTAAATAATCATTAAGCAAATCTGGTTTATCCATGGCCCTTTTTTGCAGAAACCAGCAAAAAAAGTTCCCAAATCATAATTAGATGATCCTACAACCAATTGTAAAGGCAACCCAGTTACCAAGCATCCAAATGGTAAGCACGTGACTATGAGGTTGGTATGATAATCGTAAGTAGGAATACAGGTCATAAATTACTTTTTCTATTGTTAAACAAATAGTCATAAGTGGAGGACTAATTGTAAAAGACTGACATGGAAAAATATCTATCTGAGACCTATTTTCCATTTTTTAAAATGGAAAATTGATTCTCTCTTGAACTCTACACTAATAAGGCATGAATGAATTCAGATGAATTCATTGTATGCTAACTATTTAATTTTTTCTACTCTAAAGTATTTCAAGTTGTTAGTGGCCGACTTAAAACTACAGCAGAAGTCTATGCAACTTGTGAGCTTCTTGTCATATTTTGCACAAGATAGTTGACTAAGACAGCTACTCCCCTAGTGAGTTTATTTACTTATGTGATGGCAGCATCTATGACTAATGACACAGTCCCATACAGGATCATTCATCTTTAGACTTCCCAGCTTCCACAAAAACTATGAAGTTTGGCAAAAAAAATCATAATTGAGATCAACACCTTTACAAGCAGAGTGAAAGTCACCCAGTTCTCCTCCCCTAAATCACTAAATATATTGTGTGAATAAGACAACTGAGCCAAAGCTGCAATATATTTTGTGTATTGTGGAGGGTTGAGAAACCCATGGCCTTCACTTCCCTCCTCTGAATGCAAAGTAAACATGCTTCACAATGTTGACAAATCTGTCATACATCTCCGGCAGAACAGACAGAAAACACGATCAGATGAGCTAACTTTATTTTATTGTAAGGCTATATTAGCAAAATTTTGCAGATCTATAAGTAGAAATATCCCACCATTTCTTTACCACTTCATAAGTTAGGAAGGTTCCTTTCAGAGTTTCTTTCTCTGCTCATTATGCAGCTACAGGCTATCATTCTCTAGGTAGCAGCTTCGCACCCGTCCCCATCCAATTTGATTTGGGGTACAGGTATGGAACACAAACTTTTTAATTCAAACTACAGTTGTCTAATGACACTTTCACCAACCAAATGCTCTTCACAGGAAGTCAGAGAAATGTTCCTTAAAATCTCAGCCAATATGGAAAAAATGTGGAAATTCGGAATTTTAAAGTCATAACATACTGACTTGAGAAAATTGATCTATGAGATAAGATCCCTTTGTAATAAGGTAGCTTTTTTTCTTCCATTCAATTTGGTCCAATTTTTGGAGACTGCCTGGATAGGTCCCTGCAGTTTCCTTGGCAGGGTTTTCAGAAGTGGTTTGCCACTGTCTCCTTCCTAGAGAAGAGGGAAAGTGACTGGCACTAAGTCATCCAGCTGGCCTGCTGAAGGCAGGACTAGAACTTACAGTCTCCCAGATTCTAGCCTGATGTCTTAATAACTGCACCAAACTGGCTCTTGGGCAGTTATTACACATCATTTATTTTCTACTCTTAAGTATATGCAACATATTGACCAAATGATTAATTGCGGGATTTTAAGAGTTATGTTGTAGGATCTTTATATGACAGCTATATTTAATTAAGAAATACGTTGATTTGTTAGAAAGCAAATGTGTGATGTTAGTTCTCCATCATTGCCCAGGATGTAAGTCTACCTCCCTGGTTAATCTTTGCTTTTTCTGTCTCCACTAGATGGGGTATACATGCCTCTGAATAGAGCAGTGAACACCTACCCATTATTCATCTCTTATATGAATGTTGTAGGGTGGAGTCCAAAGTTGTTATTAAAAATAAAAACAATGACAGCTTAATGCTTTGCCTTGTGACACACCAGATTCACATTTATTTCTTATTGACTTATTGTAAAATATTTTTAAAAATTAGGATCAAATGGTGCAACATTATTTATTTACTTCTACTAGATACATTAAATAGTTCTCCAAAAACTAATCATAAGGTATTTTTCTTCGGTCTTCCTTATTTCAATATGAAATGGAAGCAAAAGCATTTTTTTTTGCATAAATGTTTTTGCATTCTGAGCTCTGAACATAACATTTTTTCTGAATTTTTCAAGTTCTTGGCTAAAGAAAAGGGTTATTGGATTGGATTGGATTTATTACATTTATATGCCGCCCTTTTCCCCGAAGGGGACTCAGGGCGGCTCACAATTCAAGTCAGGGAAGGGGGTACAGACAGGGGATAAAAAAGACGAACATAACAATACACAATTTAAAAGCATACAACAGCCATACCATTTGAGGAGGGGGGCAAAAGCTCTTTAGCCCCAGGCCTGTCGGAACAGCCAGGTTTTAAGGGCTTTGCGGAAGGCCTGGAGGGTGGTGAGGGTTCGAATCTCCACGGGGAGGTCACAAGGTCTGCCCTCTCGTCTAAAATTAGGTCCCGGACGAGGGGAGCCTTGTGAACTACAGACCTGGCATTTAGCGACAGCAGCCTGAGACCAGGGTCCTGATTACTCACGCCATCTGGCCTTGGAGTGGGACTCATAGGGCCGGAAGGAGGGATCTCTGTAATGTAGCGAGCCCTCCTTCCCCAGTAATGGCCAGCCCTAAAGTCCCCGCCATATCTGCCCCTCCCTGTTAAGACCGTAATGCTCCGGCCCACTCCCGTGTCCGTAGTCCCTCCACCCACCCCCATAGCCCCCGCGTTTCCCGACAGGCCCTTCTAATCAATCATCCTGAGGCTGGGATTAAGCCCAGGCCCCCCTGACACTTCTGCAGAGCACTCAGTGCAGGGAGTACTCGGTTGCGGTCCCGGCCTACTCAAACAAACACAGTCACATCACCAATCACTCCCCACTAACAGTTTAAAAAACACAAAAAGGTTACAGTAATAATAGGAATTAAAAGTGGGCACACCCATCTACAATCACACCATGCACACCTCATTCATAAAATGCGGTTATTAATTGTGATAATCAGAAATTGAATAGCTTACCAACTCTTTTCATTATATTACTTCATAAACTTTGTTAAGGAAGCCATTGCTCTTAGGCATACATAATAAGAGTTGGAAGGGACTTTGGAGATCTTCTAGTTCAAACACTCTACTCAAGCAGGAAACACCCTCTACTATTTTAGACAAATATTTGTCCAATCTCTTCTTAAAAACTTCCAATGTTGGAACACCCACAACTTTTAGAGGCAAACCGGTCCACTGATTAGTTGGTCTAATATAGCAAGAAATTTCTCCTTAGTTCTAGGTTGGTTCACTCCTTTATTAGTTTCCATCCATTGCTTCTTGTTTTGCCTTCAGGGGCTTTGGAGAACAGACTGAACCCCTCTTCTTTATCTCAGCCTCTTAGGTGTAAGAACACAGCTCTCATGTCAACCGTACTTCTTATTTTTTAATTGAACTAGACATACCCAATTCATGAAACTATTCATATGTTTTAGCCTCCACTCCTCTAATCATTTTTGTTGCTCTTCTCTGCACTCTTTCTAGAGTTTCAACATCTTTTTTATATTGTGGTAACCAAACCTGGATATAATATTCCAAGTGTGGTCTTAACAAGGCATTATAAACTGGTAATAACACTTCATGTGATCTTGATTCCATCCCCCTGTTAAGGTAGCCTAGGACTGTGTTGGCTTTTTTGGCAACTGGAGCATGCTACTGCATCATATTTAAGTGATTGTCCTCTAGTACTCCAAGCTCCTTCTCACAATTACTACTATTGAGTCAGGTACCACCTATTCCAGTGATGGCTAACCTTTTTCCCCAACTACTTAAGCTCTTATGTATCAAATGGCAAGTCTTTGGTTTTCTTTTACGTGCCGTAATTGCTGTCCATATAAAAGCAACTATTCATTTGTCAAACATTAATCCAGCATTTTATGTAGTTATATTCCTTTGCTTCCTATGTTATATGGAAAGCTGATCTTACAAAGTGGCACAGAAGAGCAAGGCTTTCCTAGAAAAGTGAAAACACTGCTTTTTAAGCCAAAAAAAACCCTACCAAGATCTATTGTGCTCTAGAAGTAGGTTGGAAGCCAGCCAATGACTCATCATGTGAACAACGTTCATTGACTACATCAAGGGAGAGAAAGAGGAAAGAGGATATTGCCGTATGAAGCAACCTTGATTTTTTTTTCAAGTATAGAGTTTGTATGCCACTAATAATAGAGTATTCACATCTGTGCCTGAGTCAGGAAATTGCAAGTTGACCTACTACCATTTCTATTCTCTCAGTGAAGCTGCCTACATCTCTCAACTGGCTGCGTTCCTCACAGTTGTCAGGCACAGAATGTCTGCATGTAGGTATTCTCTTTCTCTTTTTTTCCTCTCTCTCTCTATGTGTATAGATGGTAGGTAGATAGATGGATGGATGGATGGATGGATGGATGGATGGATGGATGGATGGATGATAGCAATAGCACTTAGACTTATATACCACTTCACAGTGCTTTACAGCACTCTCTAAGCAGTTTACACAGTCAGCATACTGCTCCCAACCATCTGGGTCCTCATTTTACCGACTTTGGAAGGATGGAAGGCTGACTTGAGTCAAACTTTAGCCGGTAAAAATTGAACTGCTGGCAGTCAGCAGAATATCCTGCAATATTGCATTCTAACCACTGTGCCACCACAACTGTTACGATGGACAGACAGACAGACAGACAGACATAGAGGTGAGGGGGGAGGAAGGGAGGGAGACAAGGTGAAAGAAAAAGAGAGAGAGAGATAGGGGAGATATGAACCCTGCAAACAAACACACACAAATACACAAATACAGACTGCAAGAGTTATCATTTAGATAACAGACACATACAGACACACAGGTCCTGAAGGAACTAGAGAGGACATGGAAAGTAAAGGCCAAAATAGTCCCAGTGGGAGAACTTGAGTCTGTGACTCCTAAATTGGAAAAGTGGCCCCCATAGATCCAAGGAACAGCAAAACATCAGAGCTTTCTATTCTGAAGAGTACAATACTAGACATTGTGCAGATCCTCAAACCCCCCCTTTCTGGTAAAGGAAGCAAGATTGAGGAAGACACCACACATAGGAGTGAGAAGAGAATTTTGTTCATAAAGCATAAATGTTAATAGAAGCAAAACAGTACTTTTTAACACCTTCATAAGATAATAGACATGTCCATATATTAGAAATAGATTCAATAACTAAGTAAATAAGTATTAGACTTACTTTTTGTGGCTAAAGAAATCGTAATTACCTCATTCATATGTTAATATAACAAGTGAGCCATAGAGCAAAATCTTGAAATAATTCAAGTCTCTAGTACTTGGAACTTCATTAAAACAATTATTGCAGCCATCTAATATTCTATTTCAGAGGTGGTTCCTACCAGTTCGCACCTATTCGGTAGAACCGGTTCGTCAAATCTACCAAACCGGTTAGAAGAGGTTCCACTAGTGGACCCGGAAAGCAGGCCACACCTACAGAAGAGGTTCCAAAAAATTTTGAAACCCACCACTGGTCCTTGGATATGATTATTCTACACTATCATGCTCATATTTATAAAACTCAATGCCTCTGTGAAAGGTAAGGATGACTACTGCGTTTGTGGTGCAATCAGAACATTGCGTGTGTTGAAGTTGTTTTAATGCAAACCAAAGATGCCTTTTAAAAAACAAGTTTACATCATATTCTTATGCATGCCAATGTTGTGTGTGAGGTAATAGTGTGTGTGGTTCTGACAAGTGTCGTCGGCATCTTCATATCCGGTCACATGGGTAGCAAGCCACTCCCATCTGGTCACATGGGTGGCAAGCCACTCCCACAAAGGAGGCCACACCCACAGAGTAGGTTCGAACAATTTTTGAAACCCACCACTTTTCTATTTATATGCTTTTTGTGTACAAAAGAAGGAATATATTCCATCTGACAAATACAGTAACTCTGATTAACAAGCACATTAATTTACAGCAGCAAATCTTGCTACTGATGCTTTAAAAAAATAAAATTGGAGCAGAACCATAAAATGATGAGTCAGTAGCAGCCATATCTATTTGCCCTAAGATGTTACACAATTTTACTTAGACCTATGAAGTTATTCTAAAAGGTTTTCCAGTTTAAGCACATATTAAAATATCCCTCTCAAAACAAAAGCATGACATTCAATTTCTTTGCTCTATGAAAGATGAATTATATAAGTAGTGACATTTATCACTGTCACGTCTAGCAAATTATCATTACTTATGCACTTATGCTGTTATGTCACACAGAGCCTGGGATACATCTAGCCCTTGGGCTACATTATGTGGACTAACTTTAGCTCTAGATGGAGTTGTACTCTCAAAGAAAGAGCTGATACAAAATCTAGAAGTATATCTGAACTCTGCTCCTATTGAAAGTGCAGGTAGCAAATGTTATCAAGTGGGTCTTTTGAAGTAGACCAGACCAGGAAATTGACTGGAAGTTCAAGTGGAACAGTGGTGGGTTATGACTGGTATGCCCCCGTATGGGTGTACCGGTGCCTGCCGGGAACACTGGGTACCGTTCCAGTACGGTGCTCCGGAGGACCCGCCCGCCCACCCGTGCTTCTTACCAGTATTTGAGCTCTTCACTCATGCATATATCTTACATTTTTATGCAAGGACAAAAAACTGCAATTACAAATATTTAAATAAAAAAAATCTAAATCAGTAACTAAAATAACTATCTCAGAGTAATAAATTGTAAATGTGTAAACATTGTAAATGTGTAAATTGTGTAAATTGTACACAATTGTAAATGTGTAAACATTATGTCACAGAGTGGCATAATACCTGCTGAATATAGCAAAACTTATTTAATGTAATAAGACTTTCTGTTCTCAAGCATTATGAAATTTGTCTGCTCTTCTCTCCTATCCTCTTCCCTCCCTCCCCTCCCTTCTCCTTTCCATTCCATTCTAGCAGCCATAGGTTTATTTCATTCAAAGTGGTCTAAACCTCTTTCATATTCTATGCATATATTCAATGTAAAGTTTAGCAAATTTAGTGCTTCAGGATGGATCTACATTAAGAAAAAATAGACTTAATAGCCTTGGTAATTACAAAGGGTCACATTAGTGACTGTCCATCCCCATGATTTCTCAGTTCAATTTTTAACGAAGTGATTATTGGCTATTTTGATACATCTATTTGCATGTAATATTTAGCTCTACCTTCTTCTGCCTTATGAGTTCCCAAATAAAGAGATCACAAGAGATTCTCGACCAGGGCCTAGATCCGTGATGGTGAACCTATGGCATGCGTTCCACAGGTGGCATGTGGAGCCATTTGTTAGGGAACACAAGGGGTTGCCCTGTCAGCTCCAGTGTGCATGCATGTACTGGCCAGCTGACTTCGGCCTTCATTTTCAGCTGTTTTTCGCCTCTGGAAGTTTTAAAGAATCCTCTTGAAGGCTCCAGAGGGCCTCTCAGGGGAGGCCGTTTTCACACTCTGCAGACTCCTAGAAAGCTGGGGAGGACGAAAAATGGGTCCATCATGTGCCAAAAATGGGGAGAGGGGAAGGGTCATGTGCTCCCCCTCTGTCAGAGATGTACAGTGATTTCTACCTTGAGCAGAGTTGGATTTGATCACCGCTATAGTCATTGCCAATACTATCACTTTATGAAACTATTTTTCAAACAATTAAGTTCATACTTCAAATTATCTATTATTTATCATGCTATCTATCAGGTGATTTCTCTCAGTGATTCGACATGAATTATCTTGCATGCATGTCAACAGAGAAACCTAATGCACCTAACAGAAGGTACCTTAATATTCTAATAAATAATTATACACACAAATAGACACACACACATTGTATATCTACATAATCACGAAGTTTAAAAAACAAAAGCTTGCTGTGCTGTGAATAGGAAACGTATGCAGTTATGTGACTATAGAATGAATACTTTAAAATAATACTGCGCAAGCAATCATACCTAATGTTGCGTGTCCCAAATTCTGCATGAAAATACTATAATACTGCACTATACCACACTATACTATAGCTACTATAATTTTCAGCATGAAAACTCTTTCAGCAGATAATTAATCAATGTGGAATATTCTGCAACTTAAAGAGCTTTTGCCTACAAACAGTATTAGCAGAACGTCTGGCTGTTTCTAGATCCATAAGAACTACATTTCAGATCTTGAGAAACATAACTTGACAGATTTCACTTCAACCATAAATGAGGCTTGAAATCTGTGGCTTACCAAAGACCATGAAGAATATGGTTTTTACTAAGCCATAGTTTTTCTGTCTCAATTCTTATGCCTGTCAAGTGGGAATATCTAAAAATTCAGTAGTTAAGGACTTTAGTAAGGGAAGCTGTTCAAAATTCTGACCTGCTATTATTCTAAGAACTGTATTAATCTTTTTATAGTTCCAGTACACTTCAACTCTAATAGAAGGTGAATGGTAAAACAATCCAGTTACTTTGAATTGACCACAAAGTTTGTATTGTCTAATAATGAGTCATTATGGTAAACCAACATTTTTTTTTCTCAGACAATGTTACTCTAGTGGATATTTTATTGTTTTTTCCAAAAAAAAAGTTTGCCACTGAAAAGGACAAGAATTGGACCAATTCTGATGCTCAACAAGGTGGCATTGTTTGATAGAAGGGAACTGGAACCTCCCCTCTCTACTAGATCTTCTGTGAAAAAACAAAACAAGAGAAAGGCAGTTTGGTCCTGTGACATAAAAGGCATTTTGTTATGTTAGGACCATGATGGCCAACGTGTGGCACACGTGCCACAGGTGGCACACAGAGTCCTCTCTGTGGGCATGCGAACTGTCACCCTAGCTCAGCTGCACCATGTATGCACTCATGCCTGCCACTGGCCATTATATATGGGGGTGGGGAGCATAGGGATGGGGGATCATGGGGTATGTAGCGTGCCCCCCGTGCCCCATTTTTGGTCCCAGGAGGCTTCAGGGAGGCCTGCTAGGGCCCAAATGGGGCAGAAGGGTCACACGTGCATGCTCAGGGAGAGCGCAAGGGGGTTGCATGCACACATGCAGGGGGAGATGCGCACAGGAGTTCACATGCACATTGCATTATGGGTGTGGGAATGTGAGGACAAAAAGGTTAGCCATCACTGTGTTAGGACATAAAATATTTTCCTTTGTACATTTGTACATTTTTCTTTGGGATTATCTTTGTTAGCTACCAGGAATCACCTAGAGTGACTTGAGTGGCTGAGTAAATTTTCTTAAATAAATAAATATTAAAAAGTTACACAGAAGAAAATTATGACACTTCCACGGCTGGTGCAAGGCCTGGAAAGAATTCCAGAAGTTTCATTATCTTGCTTTAAAAATGCCATAGGTACAATGTAACTTGTAATGTATTTGTTTGGCTTTAACTTGCAATTCTCTCCTCCTTTCACTCTTGCAGCTACCTGAATGGAATATTGCAGCAAAATGTCAGACAACATAGCGTCTACATATTGTATATTTCATTATTTGATCCATTTTAGCAACCCAATATCCAGGGAAGAGAGGACTTCAAAACCAGACAGATTGTTTTGCTTTTCCCCCATCCTGCTTCCACTCACAGATAGCCATGTAATTAGTGGTCCACTTACCGTAATTGGCAGCCAAGAAGAGGGAACAGGAAATTATATGTGCAGAACTTAATTGCAAGACATTTTTGCTTCATGTACCAAAAAAGCTAATCTAGCTCACACGATCTACTTAAAGTAATGAGAGTTTTGAAATTCAGGAGAGCTGGATTTTGTCTGCTAATATGATAAAAAAAATAGAAGTGAGTTCTTAGCTAAAGGATAGTGGGAGTTTTATGCAGCAAAAGGGTATCTACCAGGGTATTAGTTGAGATCAATAGGTTGACCCTGTTAGAGCGGCGGAAGAATCAGTCAGAGGTAACCGTAAGTCAAACTGCTTTATTACAGGCAAGAACGAAGAACAGAGGTAGACCGGCACCCTTCCTCCGTCTGACAGCTTTTTATATATAGCTGACAGACGGATGAACAAATAGCCGCGCGTATGACAGCCCGGCAACTCGCAGACACGCCTGATTGATTAAGGCGTGCCTGATTGGTTAAGGCGTGCCTGATTGGTTAAGGCGCGCCTGGCTGCTGCCGAGCTGTCATTCATAAGTCCGAGGACCCAAAGCCAATGATTTAAGTGGATAGTATGGCATTACTCAGGACTGCCTACAGGGGAGGGTTCCAGCAGTCCCTACTGCTGGTTTGCTTGTGGATGCACCATCATGCCCGCGAACTTGGTACGCACTGCGCGTGCATGCACAAAGCAATTAAAATTATTCTGCACAAAACAAAACAAAAAGCAAGGTGGTGGCGCCTGTAACGGCACCTGGAGAACTGGCTCGGGGGTGCGGCAGGCCAGGGTCACTGACGGTTCTAGCAACCCAGACTACCAAACCATTACTTGTTCAACTGAAGCGGTCCGAACTGGTAGGAACCCATCACTTGCTGCCTAAGAAGGAGAGTTAGGGAAGGCACTTTTGTGTATTCTGTGCACACCCTCAGCCCTTCAAAATAGTCCATTAAAGTAGTGCAAATCATAAATATTAACTCAACCTTTATCGTAAGGTTACAGTAGCAGATGCTTGCAGGTCTAAAGGCACTTCTTTCTTCCTTGCCTTTACTTTCCAGAAAGCTAGGGAAGGTCCCTCTGAGATGTTTCCTCCTCCCCCTATTCTTCTGTAGACTGAAATGTCTCTTGCCTGACAATTACTCTGGCTGCAGCTCTTCCTACTGTCTCTCGAGACTATTCTCACAGCTGATTATATTGGCACACTTAATGGTTAGTATATGTGGTGAAATATTCCTCAAAAGCACTACTTCAAGCATAGGTACTGTGGTGATGCTCCATTTTTTAGTGAAATAGATTGGGCAAAGGAAAAAAATGAATTAATAGTTGCAGTGATAAAATATTCCATGAAAGAGGAGAGTAGTGTTGGTCAATTTTCCTTAACATTATTATGGGAGTAATGAATGATGGAAGAATTAGAAATGAAGTAGAATTGAGAGAATCTGGTATTTTCCCCAGGATAGCTTGCTAATGAAATATCTCCAATATCACCTCAATCAAAGATATAGCTTGAGGTGATAGTTGGGAATAAATGACTAAAAAAAGATACAC